>NC_090235.1:30305990-30493490 GCF_024489055.1 Chanodichthys erythropterus
GCGGTCCGGTTAAATACTTTTTCTATGTCAGATAAGAGCGGTGTTTCACTGGCAGTCAGCCATAACTGAGCTATTGTAGGACTGCCCATTTGACCCTGGCTATATTTACCCAGAATCCATTGATCTGTATTTACCCATCTTCTATCTCCACCCCTGTGAAAGATCAACACTGTCTGCTGACGACCGCCTCTCCTGAAGGCTGGAACAGACATGCCAAAGTAAAGAGAACTCTGGAAGATACTGAATGTCAGGGAGTCTTTGAAGGATAAAACGACACATGCCGTTATGGCAACTCTACTTTTCATAACACCAGTGTATTGTAATGCCATTTGGACAACATAACGCTCCACACACACACAAATATACACACCAGCTCGACTTCAGCAGGGGAGTATCATCTATAAATAATACAGAGGCTGGTGTACAGTTATTGAAGTGCGGCCCATCGTCTATATTGTCGCTGTGGAAAAAACTGCCAAGAGAGTCACTGAGAGTTGAGGCTGATACGCAACACCCTCAACGCATGGATTTGGCCTCTCCATGACCTCAAACACCAGTCCAAGTCAAGTTACGGCCAAGTCTGAGAAGACCTGAGCTGACCCGACTGCATACATGGGGCATAACGCATTGATACAACAAGCTAACATTTCACACGGTACCGTCACTGACACAATCACGTGTCAAAGTGATTAAAAGACTACTTTTACAGAAGCAGTGAGTGTTCACAACCATAAATTTTGGCTAATGAATGTCTTGTTTTCGGAAAACATGAGAAAGGATAGTTCTGGCTGCTATTCTGAAATCCCAGCGAGGAAGGAAAGTTTATAGTGAAATGAGGCAGTCTAAACCATCTCCCGCAAGGTTTAAGTATTATGTTGTAAAAACTCCAGCCAGAGAATAAATTCAAAGTCCAGCAATCCTTCGTTCTCAATTTTTTGAGCGGTACAAACGGAACATTCTGCTTCCACTTTTCCTACCTTTTACACATCTCAGGACATGCATGAAACGGGAGAGAAACATTTCTCTTTTGATTGTTAAGTTCTGATACTAGTAAATGGTTTTAAACAGTCAAATAAATATTAATGTAAAATAAAAAGGGCCACCCAAAGTCTACAGACAAGGCAAAGAGCAGTTTTGCATTTTCTGCACAGATTTGGGGGGGGAAACCCACAGAATGGACTGCAGTGTAGTAAAACATTTAAAACCAATTAGATGACAACTTTAAAAAATTTTATAAATTAAATTAAATATCTAAATTCTCAGATTCAACATGAATTGGTTATGAGGCTCCATGCTACCCTGAAGCTTTTAGGTTTACCTGTTCTGTGGTAAAACTAATATTTGAGCTTCACTCTATAGAAACTCTGTGTACCGACCTTGAAAGCAGGGGGTACCCATAATCCCTTGTGAAAGGCATAGCTTGGTTCACAGAGGTGGGTGTGTTTGTAAAAATGTGTGTTCATGACACTTCATGACAGGAAGATAACACCATTATTCAACATGAATCGGTTGGTGTTGATACCTCCTAACTTTGAGAGTCAACATTTGTGTAGCAAGTGCATTGGAGATACCATTTCGGCCATGACACCAGACACCGGTGCTACGGTTCAGATCATTTACCTTGACACCAGGGGAATGAGTGAGAGGTGTTGGGCAAAGGTTGTAGGAAAGGTTATTATCATAAATGAAAACTATTACAAAGACAAAAACTAGCAATAAAATAACTAAAAGCTTGAGTTCCCAAAAGGATCAAACAAGAAGCTAATACAAAACAAAAAATAAAAAGATTTAAGAAAAAAATATTTCATTTTTCAGTGTTAAGTGGTTTGATTTCATTTCTCAAGCCTGAATTCTGACTTTTGCTGTATCGCATATGATGTTCAAGGGCAGGTAAATCTGACAATGGCAAAACCACAATAATTAACTGTGAGAAGCAAATTGGTTACAGCACATAATTGCTCAGCTCACTTTGTGAAACATTGCAAAACCAACACAAAACACATAAGAGTCTTCTTTAGTTCATCTGAACTGTAGGTTATTGAGAGTCTAAACAGCCTCAATAATAACCCCTGAAATATTTTCCAAATTGGCATGCCGTATCTTGGCAAATTCATCAACTAGTTGTTGCTCTGAGCGGATACAGTCCATGCTTCTGGATGCCCTATAATGATGGTAGTTACGATTTACTGCTAAAATGTAACAGCAATGACACATTTATAGCACATTTAATTGTCCACTTGGACTGCAGTGTGCTGTGTTGAAACTTCAACTTTGATCGTATTATTTTGTAATACATGGTGCCATTGCTAATAAAGTGTTGTTCGTCAACATTTTGTGGTGCTGTTACTAGAGAGGAAAACTAAAATGATCCTGAAACGATTTAACAAAAAAAAAAACATGCACCTTTACAACTAAATAAAACTAAATTAAAAACCAAAATGATAAATAAATAAATAATATAATAAAACTCTGGATGGTAAGGCAAGGAAGGAAGGGCATTGAAAAATAAGGCAATACCTCGAAGGCATATGAAGGTGAGGAAGTCTTCTGTCTTGGGTTTGCGCTTGGAGAGGAATGTGATATGTGTGAGCGGCGTGGGCAGAGAGGGGTCGGCCATCTTCACCGGCGTGGTGCTGGGAGAGTTGGGTTGAGACTGAGCAAACTTCCTCTGTGCATGCAGTCTGGGCCTGAGAGAGAGAGAAAATGGAAACAATAGATTTTAAATGCACTTGCGTTCTATCATATAACTGAGACTTTATGGATACATTATAAAAACTTTTCTTCAGCAAATCCCCACTTGGCACTGGGACTCGGATAACGTTGCCCAGAGCAATAAATTCCTCTTAACGCATTTGCTCTCGTGATGGTAAAACTCCACTTGGGGCCTTGCTGTTGCCATGACTAATTCAGTCGATCTGGAACCCTTTCAAACAAGTTTTTGGTCTGATTAGCACACAAGAGCTGCTATTTCTGATAGTTATCCAAATGCTGATAACTGGGTTGAGTACTGGAACAATAAAACTACAAAACTGGAAAAAATGTATTCACCCATATTTAATCTTGTTGAACTGCTAGTAGGTGAAATATGGAAAGGTGGCCTTAAAAGATAAGGACTGGCTTTACTGTTGTCTAATGTTTTTAAATCTTTCATAAAAATCTGACAGCGTTTCCAAAACAGTTGTGAAACCTTATACAATAGGAATATTTTTTATAACAAACCTGTTCCCTTCTTTAGCACTTGCAAGATTGTTGTCTAACTCAACCTCCGAATGTTGATTCACATCAAGGCTTTGAAATGTAATTAAGTTTTCCATTATGTGCAGTGAAGACTTCAGCGGCAGCTGATGACTGATAAATAGCACTAAGGATAAATCAAACTGCCAACATTCAAGGCCCCTCACACACTCATTACAGCTTCTCCTTTTGGAGACAGCCAACTCACTGACTCTACATTTCAGTTCAACTCTCCACTGAAAACAGCATGGAATACTAAAAACAGTGGAAAGTCGTATGTCTCAATTCTTCCTCCACCCTCCGTGCGCTGCCAGAGGAGGCACGCGTGTACGCACTTTCCATTTCAGCTGCATTTCATCATTTTACCCACACGCACTCCCCTCGGTCAACGCCTGATGTTTGCTGCCAAATATGTTCTCCCCACATAGAATTAAAAAAAACACGGGGGATGGGTAAAAGACAAACATCATTCACTCCTTTACAAATTAATCTCATTCAATCAGAGGACCGTGCCTGAGATGGTTTGCCAACCGCCAGCAGCTTTGACGAAGCTGCAACGGCATCGCTAATCAATTCTCACCAGCGCTGCGTTCCGCAGACAGATTGTTCCTTCTTTTTTTTTCCTGTTTCAGTCTCTCATGACTATGACTGATGGCATGGGCACCTCTGTTATGCCACAAAAAATGAGAACTACTGTTCACAACTATTTTGAACAAGTTGAGAACACACTTTCTGACTAATTTGGAATCTTAATTTTGTGGTTCCAAAGCCATTATTGAAGCATTTATGAAGAATTGTTACGTAAGCCATTCATTAAGTCTATACTGTATGTACTTTTTATAAAACACCTTTTGTAATACCAAAGGCTCCATATAGGAAATAGTGCAAGGACAAAACTACCAAACTGTGTTAGTGAATGATGAGAGTCAGGCAATTAAATGTGCTGAAGTCTTTAAAAAGACAGGAAGGAGGAGGGGGGAAAAAGGAGACTGAAAGCCTCACAGACATGTATTTAAACAATAAATTACAGTGAACTATAGTTTATTTACAGGGGGAAAAAAAACTAAGTGGACACAAGATTAAAATACAACATGTGTTATGTTTCAAAAAGATGCATAATCAACCTTTAAAACTGCTTCATCTGTTCAAAAGGGGACTACAGCTCCACACCCAAACACTGACATTAATTAATGGAGATTACACAGGCAAAAAGTTCATCGAAACATTGGAGATAGATGGAGGACTAGATGACAGCCGAGTGAGATTTCAGCCAACAAACACAAGCGTAAAAAACCTTGCTTTTAAAACATTGCTGCTAGATATTCAACAAAGCACTTACAAGCCAGCCAATTGCCCCATTATTTATTGATTGCTAAAGTGTTTCAGGCAGAGGTTTAACCTCATTTAGACTGGTCCAGGGGAGGACTGTTACTTCGCAAGAGAAATAAAGAAAACAATCTCCTTTTCTTGCCATGGTTTTCATAAGAAACCTAAATATTTTTAGGAGCTGGGAACTGCTGCTTTAGAGGTATTAACGCAACCATAAGTACCAGAGTAATTCTGATGCAGCTGTGCACAAAAAGGATCCAGTAAAGCAAAGAAGGATGTCACAGTTCATAGAGTCAGTCTAGACTGTTCTCAATTTCAGAGACGGCCTGCTTTTATTGGACAATTTATCCTATCTGTTCCTCATTACAGGGTATAATGGCCAACTGTTTGGCATGCAAGTATCCAGTGACAGAGATGGAGATGCATGCTCGGATAGTCGACATGATGTAGTGTAATCCCTACATATGATGTAGAAAGTGATTTTACAACTTAATGCATGTCTCTCACCACATCTATACAGACCTCACATGGTATACAGTACACTTAAACAGATGAGAGAGAGAAACAATACAATACGTCCTAACAGAAATGGGAAAAGTCACTCTAGGAAGACACTATGGAACCACAACTTTCCTGGGTTGTTGATGTTGTAAATTGCTTATTTAAATGATAGCTCCATTTCAAAAACTAGTGAGTTCCCTGTCTGGCTTTTAAAAGCATTGTAGGCACTCAAAATGCAAAAGCACTTTCCAAAAAGGTGGGAAACAACTTTTTGATGGAAGAAAAACCCAAAATGCATTGCACCAAACTCAGTGAAAAAATCTGATATTAAATACTGAAGACTCTAGATAAAAATAGTGACATCTCATTAAATATTTACACAATATTTCTGCACTATGCATATTTGGGCTTGTTAGAGTACCTCGTTGTCGGTTTCCATGCTAATGTCAAACTTTATTGGAATCACATGTGCTAAATACAATTTGTGTGTCATAAGACATTGTTGCATATGAAGAGTGTTCCAATTCAGTGAAAGTTCATGACATTTAGGATGTTGTCTTATAAGGTAGTCGTCTAAGTAAGCAGTAGACAGCACATAAACTTGTTAGGTTTTAGAAAGTTCTAGTGTTTTGAAGCTCTGCATATTTTCCTAAGTAAATTTTCAGGAGTTGTGGCTGTTCCCACTTATAGAATGTCTGTACAAATTAACGATGCACTCCAAAAAGCCCGGCTCCAAACAAACTTCAAGACACACCTGTCAACCAGGGAACAATGATATATACACTGTATATTGAACCTTCTGTAACTCTCAGAAAAAGAGAGTCTGTAAACTGCAACATGAGTGATGGAGGGTGGAGATTGGATCCAACCACATCCTCTAGACAGGATGGGTAAAGAGGGGCCATGAGATTGACTGATCTGGGCATTCCGGTTCCGCTGGTCTTTCCCTTCCTCAATGGGCAAGAGACACTGCAACACAATAGCCCCATGGAGCTTCCCAGCCTGTGCACTCCTTAATGGGACAGATATGGGTTCTCTTACAATGCCAGTCTTTTAACAAGAGGCTCATGCATAATTTACAGCTGATAAAAACCACAACAGGGTAAGGTCACTCCAGGAACTAGGGCTATTATCCAATTACCATTTAGCTCATGGAGGCCAAAATCCTATGATGAAGAGCTGTGCCTGAGGTCAAGTTTAAAGGGTATTTGGTGCAGACTGGTATAAACAGAGATGACTAGAAGGCATCCAGGAGTTTAAATATATCTGCCTCTAGTTTCCAAGTCTCTACCTCCAAATTCACCCCCAGCTTCAATTTATCTGCCTTCAAATCAGCTTAAAGTTTTCAAAGTTTCTGCCTCCAAATCAGTCTACAGTTGTCAATGTATCTGCATCCAAATTTGCCTCAAGTTTCTAATGTATCTGCATTTAAAAGATGCCACTAGTGTCAAAGTATCTGCCTCCAGTTCCAATGTATGTGTCAAATCTTCTTGCAGATTCAAGGTATCTGCCTCCTAATCAATCTACAGATTTCAAGTTCCTACCTGAATTTCAACCAACAGTTTTCAAGGTCTATGCCTCCAAACTGGTCTACAGTTTTGGTCAAAGTACCACATTCAAATCTCCAGTTTCAATGCATTTGCCTCTAGCTTGCTCTCCTCCACCTGTAAGGGTGTGCTTAAGATAGAGGGACAAAGAGGTCAGACTAAATTAGTCTGGAGATCAGCCCAGCTGGCCAAGATGTAGAGAGAGCCAGACAGAGAAGGAGTGAAAAAGTGAAGAAGGGGTAGTCAAGCGAAACAACCAAAAGGGAAAAAAGCGAGGGGTGAGCACCTGCTGGGAGGCGCGGAGGGAGGGATTATGGCAGGATGTCCAAATTCATCCTCCTCTAATCCCTATGCCTCGCCCTTCAAAGAATGCCCCACTCTGATGTTACATGTGGAGCTCTTCTGTGTCATTGATTAGCTTTTAGGACAGCAACAAGAGAGGAGTGGAGTTTGTCCCATCGGAAAGGAAAAGAAACAGCGATTGCCGATTGGATCCATGGGGCTTAATGGAGCTTAGGAGAGGAGGTGAAGGAGAGTTACAAAATGCTTCAGTAACCTTTATGTTACCTTGCTTTACAAGAAACAGCTGTTTTGAGCTGGAGTGGACAATCAGAAGAGTGGTGTATATCACTGAAATATATGCATGAAGTCTAATATGATGATTGATAATGGCATTTAAGTTAAGCTACTTTTACTGGTTTACATTACATGCAATTACATGAAACGCTAATGCTTAATCATTTGCATGTTGAGTAGTTATCTCCAGTTTCCTCCAATTTCAATGTATCTGCCTCCAATCACAGGAGGCAGTCACAATCTCCAACATTAAACAACTGAAGCTGTCCCATCTGCATCGGCAGTGCAGGACACAGATAATAAACAAGTCATGTTCTGTGATCTCTGCTGGCGTTGATCTCTGAAGTCTTTGGTGACATGATCTCTCTCTTCAATCATAAGCGCACAGCATGACAATAAAATAGCACAGGTACTGCAAGCACTCTGGGAATCCACTGAATGCTTGAGCACTCTGTAGTGTGTGTGATTGTTTTGAAGGATGGTGCTCCTCTAAAAGAGCACCAAATTGTGCTGAACAGGAGGAAGAGTTGGAGGGCTTCCACAAACAAAAGCACATTGGCGGCGCCAGGGGTAAATGGGACAACCCCTCTGGTGTCAGCACCTCCCCCCCCCCCAGATCACGAAGCATCAAAGCATTCCACAGCGGCTGGAGTCACTCCTAATCTCAGCAGCAGGCTCTGGCTCTCTCCAGATCAGATGAGTGGAGCAGGGGAGAAGCTCGCAGGGAGGGAGAAAGAGATGAATGATTGCAGGAGGGAGATGGATGGAGCCATGAAGAGAGGGCAGGCACTGATAGACCCTTGGGGCAGAGATGTTTGAGTTTTAAGAAGGGAAAAAAGGGGAGGAGGGGTGTATAAAAACCCTTTGTGTGCAACACTGATTCATTCAGCTTTTCTGTCATGTGCATGTATTAACATGAAGACAACTTTAAGGTCCTGTTTACACCTGGTATTAAGATGCATTTTGGTCGATCGGATCACAAGTAGACGAGGCAGACACATACCTGTTTACACCTGGTATTTTAATCTGTCTCTTTATCCACTTTCAACCACTTCTGTCCTCATTTCTTCGAGGGGAGGGTCTATGGGCAGGTAAATGTATGGGCTTTTTCAGATCTTTCGATCTAATGAACAAAATAAGCTTGCGCAATTTACATATGAACGCGCCTGGAGACAATTGAAAAACATACGGAGAGCAGCAGCTTTCGATACTGCTCTGATAGCCGCAAGACAACGACAAACGAAGTGAGTGCATGTTAGAAATTAGGAATTGTGAGAGAATATTGCGCTTGGTTTGATTTCCATCTTCAAACCAATATCGTGTCTCCAGCCGACAAAGTTTAAATCCCATCTGGCTAGTGAGCTTCCATTAACGTTTACGCATTAGGTCAGCAGGCTAGAAGGCCTTAGAAGGCGGTGTTTAGTGGTTGTTCGAACACATTCAACCACATGAACGTTTACACTACAAAAGCAATCTGGTTGTAGGCATTTTCAACTACCTCTGGAAGATGTCAAAAGTGGACATGCTCAAAACGTTGTAGACCCTGTTTACACCTGTATTTAGCGTCGTCCACTTCCAATTATACAATTGACCAAAACGCATCTTAATACCAGGTGTAAACAGCGCGTAAATTAACCGAATTGCTATCAGGTGAGAAGCGCATCAAACATAGTGATCTGTAGAAAATTAATGAACTGGAAGACATCGCAAATAAAGATATCTTTTTGATGTGTTGGTATGGATCACACCTAAATTCTAAGCAAGGCTAAATTTTTATTTAAAAAATATTTTTATAAAAACCTAAACAAATAAAACACCTAGCCCACAAATAAAAAAGACAGAACACCCAAGTACAGACTCCATGTGTGTCCATAGTAGTGCTGGGACAATATATCAATGCATCGCGATTTGTGGATCGATTCTGATATTTTCCGAATGCATCGTGGTTGTCTCTCGAATCGAATCTGAGCTTAGGTTTTAACAGCAGATGGCGCTCTAGGCTAGTTTTCAATTGCACGCTCAAATGCTTACGAAGAAGAGTGCTGAAGAGCATTCGTGTGTTCGACTGAGTCTTAGAATGAAACCTTAGAATGCTTTTATGACGCGAGATTATGTACATATATTATATATGGTGAAAACTGTAACTTAGGCCTCATCTTAAAGGAACACTCCACTTTTTTTGAAAATAGGCTCATTGTCCAACTCCCCTAGAGTTAAACAGTTGAGTTTTACTGTTTTTGAATCCATTCAGCCGATCTCCGGTTCTGGCGGTACCACTTTCAGCATAGCTTAGTATAGTTCATTGAATCTGATTAGACCGTTAGCACCGCGCTTAAAAATGACCAAAGAGTTTTGATATTTTTCCTATTTAAAACTTGACTCTTCTGTAGTTAAATCGTGTACTAAGACCGACAGAAAATGAAAATTTGCGATTTTATAGGCTGATATGGCTAGGAACTATACTCTCATTCAGGCGTAATAATCAAGGAACTTTGCTGCCGTATCATGGCTGCAGCAGTGCAATGATATTACGCAGCGTCTCTCACAAACGTCTCCATGGTTGCAAGGCACGTTCCCTGTGCAAGCAGGGGCTCACGGGTGCTGCGTAATATCATTGCACTGCTGCAGCCATTGAACGGCAGCAAAGTTCCTTGATTATTACACCTGAATGAGAGTATAGTTCCTAGCCATATCAGCCTAGAAAATCACAACTTTTTATTTTCCGTTGGTCTTAGTACACGATTTAACTACAGAAGAGTCAAGTTTTAAATAGGAAAAATATCAAAACTCGTTGGTCATTTTTAAGCGCGATGCTAACGGTCTTATCAGATTCAATGAACTATGCTAAGCTATGCTAAAAGTGGTATCGGCTGAATGGATTCGAAAACGGTAAAACTCAACTGTTTAACTCTAGGGGAGTTGGAAAATGAGCCTATTTTCAAAAAAAGTGGAGTGTTCCTTTAAGCCTAACTTAACTGACAAATCCTATAATCTTTTGATATTCTGATAATAACCATACCATGATGTGATAATATGATGCGACTGCAGAACAGACACTCATAATTCTCAGCATACAGCATGTGTATGTGTAATATACCATCTATTTGGTTTGTATTGTTAGAGATAAACAAGCACTGTAGATTGACTGTGATCTCTAACATAGTTTACTTTGAATCTACTCATTCAAATCTGTTCGGCACACATCCTGTCATCGTTAAATCCATCTTTTGTCATGCCCAGCTGCTCTATGCTATAGGCTTCACTAAACTGCTTGGAGACACACACAAACACCTGTCAATCAAAAAAATTAAACCGCAAACAAAGCATAAATATAATAAAATGCCCTTAGCTATTGTGTCACGTCTCTTTGTATTTCAGTGTAGACTTGAAAAACACGAATGTCACTCCGATGGTAAGTAAATTTCTTATTGTGGCGGTATGATTAATAGCATTCATTTTTAATCACTTTATTTTATTTATAATTAATCACATTAAATAAACATTTAGTGTTAAATTAACAGCTATAATTTAAACTATTCTTACTACTATGTTACCAGACGGAGAAGGGTGAAAGTAATGTATGATAAAGAGGAACGGCCAGTTTTTCTGTAAAGTCAAACATCTTTCATTCTCTTGCTGGCTTGCTGCTTCTAGTACACATGCTAACTCTCTCTTTCTCGCTCTCCGCTAAAACTAAACAGCTCCAGATGGGCCACATGGTCCTGATAAACTCTCTCAGCAGCCTCTGCCAGTGCGGAGCAGCTGGCTCTGAGAGCACGGTGAGGAGCCAGCGGCACATGTGCCGAGCAGCCCACGGCAGCCAAGAGAGCGCAGGGGGATCCCTGATTCTGGGTCATTCATGAGCCGGTCTAATAAACAGTGCTGAAATGATAATTGCTACAAAACGGTGACAAAGCAGAAAAACAGAATCTGGGTTGGGTTAGATGGCCAATAAAAAAAAAAAAAAAAAAAAAGGTAAATATTTGAAAACAAATCGTACTTAGTAATTACTGAGTTGAGTTGATTTGCAAAACAATTCTAAATCACTCAACTGTAATAGTATTATTTGAGAGCAAAACAGTGAAATATACACATATATATACACATATACATATACACACACATGCATACATATATATATATATATATATACACACACATATTATTATTTCCATAGCTGTATATATATATATATATATATACATATATACACACATATATACATATATACACACATATATACATATATACACACATATATATATATATATATATATATATATATATATATATATATATATATATATATATATATATATATATATATATATATATATATATTTTTGTTTAAAAAAAATGCCACTTGAGCTAATACACACACACACACACATATATACACACATACATATACATATACACATTTTTATATAAAACACTCCAGTCTTTAATGTCACATGATCTTTCAGAAATCATTTTAATATGCTGATTTGCAGTTCAAGAAACATTTCTGATTATTATCAATGTTGAAAACAGTTGTGCTGCTTAATATTTTTTTTCTGGAAACCATGATAGTTTCAGCATTTATTTGAAAAAAAAAATCTTTGTAATATTATGAATGTCTTTCCTGTTACATTTGATCAATTTAATGCATACTTGCTGAATAAAAGCCTTAACTGAACGGTAGCGTAAATATTAATTGAATCTCAAATATTTCTTTTGTTAATCCTCTGAGAGAATATAGACTCTGGTTCAGTACAAAAAAGACTAGTGAAAGATGCCCTCTGACCCTGGGCTGGAGAATAAATTAATGTTATTTTGATGACCTTCCCCTGTGGAATGTTCTTCATCAGAATAAACTTTGGACCTGCAAATACACTCCAGCTAATTTCTTATTGCTTTTCTGCCTACTTGAGTCAAGTTCTCTGCTCAGAACCATGAAAGATGGTTTGGTATTGGATTGACCTTTAACCTCGCACCCTACTACTCAACCTTCATATATCACATCATTAGTCAGGTAAGCCAAAAGAGGAGGAGTCACAGAGGTCAGAGGAGAAAAATACAAACCCGACTCCTCAGGGTTAACTTACAAATGCCACCGTTCATCACAAAAATACAGCTATGACATTAACATACACCTCAGGAGAATAAAAATATGGATTTGTGCAACACAAAGCCCTTAGCATCTAAACACACAAGAGATTCAATTATAAAGGTACTGTAGATATTTTTAAGCCATGTTTTAGCTTAAGTGCACTGCATCACCATTAATCATTCAACTACTAAAAGCCTAATATCAGCTCTTCTCTCAGCACCACAATCATTTTACATCACCTTCTAAGAATGTCGACTTGACAGTAAGAAACTTAAAGCAGCTGTAAGCCTTGCTAACATCTTCACAAATACTTGAGAACCCTGCCTTCCAAAACAAACCCAAAAGTTTAAAACGCTTTCCGATTCACTGTTATTAATCGTTTATATTTTACTTTTTTCCATGGCAGATTTAATATATAATTAAAATATAAAGAATGAAATGAATAAATAAATAAGCAAATAATATGCAAATCAATCAATCAAATCAATCCTGAGCTTTTTTTTGGTTGAATATCTATTTCACTCTAATCATGTCAGAAATAAAATGGACTGTTTCACATTGACTTATCTGTAAACATGTAAAGACCAAGCCAAATCTGAGTCAACATCAAATTTCAAACTATATAAAAAAGAGCAGGTCTTGACCAATAACAGTAATGAATTGTGTCATTTAAACCAGCTAAGTGTAAAAACAAAAAGTACAAATTTTCATTTCTGCCATAAAAGTCTTTTCTATATTTACAGGCCTATTTTAGCACTCTGTTGCTTTAAATGTTAGCGTGACTGTTTACATGACCTGTGGGCTTCAGGAGGCATTTGCAACCGAAGCAACGCTCATATTCACTCTAGAAGGTGTTACTATAAAGTTCCTGCATGATAACGGCTTTCCAGAGCCGCTGCTGGACAGGTGCCGAAATGACCTACATACTTAATTCAATCGCTTGTGATTTCATTAAAGGCAACTGAAGGCTATTTGTTACGTAATGGAAAGCATAAGCTGCTGAGGCTGCGGAAGGGGAGAGAAAGCGACAGACAGAGATACCAGTACTCCTATAAAATCCCTGTCTAAATCCCGTGTTCCCACTTAAGATGTCTGTCACTCTTTATATAGGGCTGCAACTTAACCCAGCCGGTGTGGTTTAACAATAGAGCAGACGTGCTGCGCTCAGACAGGTGGTCTCGACTGGCATCGAGCCAGATGCTGAGGGCCCACGCCACCCTCCCCTCTGTTTTAACACATCCGTCTGCTGCTCATGCGTGATGTCACACTGATGCACCCGAACGCTGTCAGTCACTGCTGGGCATCATTAATACTGTGCACAGCTAGAGCGCTTCGAGACAAAAAGATGAAGGGAGACAGAGAGCACAAGGACATGGGGAGCTTTTCATGCACAAAATTAGAAAGAGATTTCTGCTGGATCATCTCTAGTGTTTTCACTGTTGGTATAAAGTCTGATCCAGCCTGAACTGCTTAAACAGAAAGAGACCATAGTTACATTAATAGGGCCTTGTGTCTTTTGCAACCTGTATGACAACTTCTGTGGAAGACGAAAGGAGAAATTTAGCAGAATATCCAAGCTACTTTTCATATAATGAAAGTGAATGGGAACTGGGGCAGTCAAGCAAGAATTTCAGTGAATAAAGTCTTAAATTTCAGTCAGGTGCTCACACAAAGCTATCATATGGCTTGAAATAAAGTGCACAAGTCATTGTAGTTTTTGTTCACTATGGCACCTGATAGCCCCAGTCCCCATTCACTGTCATTGCATGGCAAAGAGAGGCAAATACATTCTGCTAAATATATTTTTAAATATCTTTAAAGGAAGATATTTAGAAGAATGTTTGTAAACGAGCAGATCTTGTCCCCCACTGACTACCATAGGAAAAAAAAATACCATTGTAGACAATGGGGGACGAGATCTGCTTGGTCACAAACATTCTTCCAAATGTCTTCCTTTGTGTTCAGTAGAAAAAAGATATTTATACAGGTTTGGAACAGTAAATGATGACAGAACTTTCATTTTTGGGTGAACTATCCCTTTAAGAGCAGTGTTCATAACTCAGAGGTATTGCCAAAACAAACCCAAGCACAGCTGATGGAGCATGGCTGCCATTCAACACAGCTCTCAACATGGCAAAAATGTTAGAGCAAATCAAAAGGCAGGAATCAAAGCGACCGCAAAAGCATATATAGACAAACACAAGTGCCGCAGTGAATTCAACTCATTTAAACCATTGAGCATTATCAGTAACATTAAAATGACATGCCCTAACACACTTGGGCACAGCAGCTGAGATTATGGCCCACTGCTCCCACTCATCAAGCCCTAGCCAATCGGCAGCCACGACTGTCTGCTGTGCAAATACCTCAGCCTGAGTCCTCAAACACAGGACATTCCTGCCCTGTGAATCAGCTGGAGTTTGGAGCCAAACGGCCTACCTGAGAATCTTCTTCTCACGCTATACCTCTCAATTCATCCCGGTGTATGGCTCTGAAAACATGCGTCACGCTCCAATCATGTTTAATCGCCCATGCGTTGCAGACATCGATCTGCTGTACCATTAGAGTGGATTGTAGTATGTAGCGCAACCAGCAGATTTAGAGGAAAATCAATGTGGCTATTATAGAGCCATATGTATTGAAGGCATGATCGGCCCATATGTGCATGAATATGACATTTTAAAGTAAAAGTAATAAATTACTATGTTAAATGGTATGCAAAGTGTATACTGTGCAAAATATGCATGGAAAACACCATTACAAATCACCAAAATACATTATATACAACCCTCAGAATACTGTTTCTCATAATGCAATGCTCTCAACTTGACCTATCAGAGTGATTTTATACTATATTATACTTTATTTAATATGCACAACTATTCAAAAGTTTGGGGTCGGTAGTTTTTTTTCACGTTTTTAAAAGAAGTCTCTTATGCTCAACAAAGCTGCATTTATTTGATTAAAAATACAGTAAAAACATTAATATTGTGAAAAAATATTATCATTTAAAATGTGTTTTCTATATGAACACATTATAAAACGTAATTTATTCCTGGGATTGCAAATCATCTGAATTTCCAGCAGCCATTACTCCAGCTTCTAAAGAAACCTTTCTTTAAATTATCAACATTAAAAACAGTTGTGGTGCTTTTGTGAAAACTGTGATGTACTTTTTTTTTTTTTTTTTTCAAGATTCTTTGATGAACAGAAAATTTAAGAGAACAGCATGTATTTGAAATAGAAATCTTTTGTAACATTATAAATGTCTTTACTGAGACATTTAAAGGATTAGTTTACTTTAAAATGAAAATTACCCCAAGCTTTACTCACCCTCAAGCCATCCTAGGAGTATATGACTTTCTTCTTTCTAATGAACACAATCTGAGTTATATTAATAAATATCCTGAAGCATCTAAGCTTTATAATGGCAGTTAATGGGACCAACGGATATGAAGCTCAAGAAAGTGCATCCATCTAGGGCTGGGCGATATATCGCATGTGATTGTCACGCGCATTTCGTCAGTAAAGCCGGTTCCCTGATTACGGCTAAATCGCCATCACCTGCTTTCAAATGGAGCGGCATTTAATAGACAGAGCCGTAGTTCACTGTCAAGCTACACAATATCGCGTTCATTAATCGAAGGCGATTCATCTGCGATATGAACGCGATATTGCGTGGCTTATCGGCTCTGTCTATTAAATGCTGCTCCATTTGAAAACAGGTGATGGCGATTTAGCGGTAATCAGGGAACCGGCTTTACTGACGAAATGCGCGTGACAATCGCATGCGATATATCGCCCAGCCCTGCATCCATCCATCATAAAAATACTCCACAGGGCTCCGGGGGGTTAATAAAGGCCTTCTGAAGTGAAGCGATGCGTTTGTGTAAGAAAAATATCCATATTTAACAAGTTATAAAGTAAAATATCTAGCTTCTGTATTCAAAAGCGTAACTGATGTCGCGGAGCTGTGTGGAGTACGTTTATGATGGATGGATGCACTTTCTTGAGCTACTCGTTGGTCTTGTTCACTGCCATTATAAAGCTTGGATGCATCAGGATGTTTGTTAATATAACTCCAATTGTGTTCATCAGAAAGAAGATGGTCATATACTCCTAGGGATGGCTTGAGAGCGAGTAAAGCTTAATTTGAAAGTTTTAAAGTGAACTAATCCTTTAAACAATTGAATGCATCCTTTCTGAATACATGTATTCGCTTCTTTCAAAAAATTACTGACCCAAAACTTATATCAACACATACACGCATACAAATTGACTTTTAAAAACATTTAAACTTTGAGTGTTGTTATAACACTTGACCTAGGAGCAATGTGCTGCCTGTAGAGTTGCACTGGTGAACACTGACACGAATAGTATAAAAGAACCTTAAGAAAAACACTAGGATTTTATTCTCAACCAGCCAGAGTAAAGAAATGCTGTAAAGGTGGCATTGGCCCAACACAAAAGAGTAATTTGGCAGCAACTGAGCAGCCACTACACAAACAATTCAAACGATCGTCTCTTTGAGAAGGGTTCTCAAACAAGTAAACACAAATACACACTAAAAAGGACAGGCCTCTTCAGCGCCTGCCACATTTCGTGCCCCCTTGTCTCTTCTAACTGGGGTTTTGTGTGTATTCAGTGCATCTAGGCGACTGTGATTTGAAATGAAGGATGGTAAGTTGCTGCTTTGACACTTGGCAGAACTTGGAGGCCTCTCTATTTCCCGATCCTGGGAATGCAAACAGCAGTCTTCTCCCAAACGACTTTCCATATCCCTCCCCCTGCAACCTGGCCAGCCCCTGCACCTGTGCCTCTGTCTGTCTCTCCTCCCTTTCATTCTCTTTCTCTCTCTCACTTTTTTTGGGGTGGTTTATTGTAGGCCAGGTGTGACAGACGTTGGCACGGCCTCAATCAGACTCCTTGTTGTCGTCTTATGTTGGCAGCAGTTGCCAAATAAGTTGCCCAGCATGGACACACACACACAGACAAGTACACAAACTTCCAACATACTGAAAAGTAAAGAAGCATGCCAAATAACAGACAAGGAGTGATTCATTAAAAGCAAAGTTCACCCAAAAATTAACATTCTGACATCATTCACTTAACTTCATATTGTTTCAAATCTGTATGCAGACTTTCTTGTGTGGAACATAAAAGAAGGTATTTTGAAGAATGTGCTGGTTGCTCTTTTCCATGCAATTACAATGAACAGAGAATGAAGCTTTTATATAAAAAATAAGCATAAGCTCCATAAAAATTCATAATTTCATAAGAGTTCATGGGAGAAGTAGAGATTTACAATCTGTGAACATCATTCTTTTGAGTCAGATCTTTTCAGTTATTCAGTTGGTCTTGTGTACAGAACAAATCTGAATGATTAATTCATGAATTGCACTGATTTGAGTCATGACTTTCTTGAGATCAAATCACTGAATCAAGATAAGCAGTTCTAGAGTTGACAACAAGAAAATAGGTGAATAACTTACATATCAGTTTGTTCCTCAAATCTGTCATATGACTTCAGAAAATGTATATAATGTACTGTAAAGTAATATGTAATGTAATATGCAAGTTATATAGACCACTTTTATGATATTTTAATAATGCTTTTGTGTCAAGCCCTACATTCATTGTAATTACATGGAAAATCCCCAACATTTTCTTAATTCTCCTAATGCTCTTTGTTAGAAAGAAGTCACGCAGGATTGGAATAACATGATGGTGAGTAAATGATGACTGAATTTGTATTTTTGGGTGACCTATCCCTTTAAGACCAGGTTGAAGGCAGATCTTTTCACGGCCCACAATGCTTTACCATTTACACTGCATCTGCTGCTCTCTACTTCTTTGTGCTTGCTTAAATCTCTGCACTGCCTGTCTCAAACTGTTTCTGCCTCTTTTTCGCCTCCCACTAGATCTGTCTCTCCATGCAAAGCTGTTTTAATGATGATGTCTAAAGGACAGCACTCTGATTAGCGATTATAACGGGGTATTAAGTGACAGGTAGAGCAGTGGCAGGTGCTGCATGCTGATCTTCGCCCGCACACACACTATTTCTCTCTTGCGCTCTCCCATAGGTGCTTGTGGCTTGATAGACAGAACCCCTGACAGAAGGTCTCTGTGAATGTTTCTTTCAGGAGGGGGCTGAAACGGACATCTGCTGGGGTCTGGCCGCTGTAGTGTGGAAGTGCTGCGTTGTGTGGCGTTCAGTGGGCGCTGGGCAGCGTCGTCTTTGAAGCGGCGTCTGCGCTTAGAGCTGTTTTGTTCCCTCGAAGCCGGTGGTGGGATTAATTCAGACTCTCGAGAGGAAGAAAAGCCTCTTCAGTGGGCCTACGCAACTGTTTGTAAGGGGGTTTATGGCACGCCATGAAAGTTGTGCCATTAAACAGTGGGCTTGATGAATAGGTCTTCCATAATGCTAATGCCACCCATCTACGTGAATGTGTGATTGAGCATTGAATGTGGCCATACACTCAGATCAAAGTCAAATCCTGTTTGAAAGGAGATGGGCGATGAGCTCAAATACTGGGTTATAATGCCAAGTAAAATATAAAAGATGGAAATTAGAATGAGGTAAATACTTAGGCAGCTGCTTTGCAGGTAAAACAATTTAAAAAAAAAATGTATCAATGTTTTTAGCAGTGAATTAAATATATTTACAGTTAAAATTTCTCTATGTCAGCCATCTTGGATGATTTTACATCACTGAGATTTCTCCCATGCATTCTGGGATTGAATTATCTGAAAACTATAGATCTGATATTGTAGAATCTGGCCAAACAAAGGCATAATCTTCTCATTAGACTACACAGATTGGACCCTTGAAAGTGCAAAAAGAGAACTAGGTGGATATCAAGACTTTCATGGAATAACGACTTAAAGAGGACCTATAAAGCCCCATTACAAGATGTAATATAAGTCTCTGGTGTCCCCAGAATGTGTCTGAAGTTTCAGCTCAAAATACCACACAGATCATTTATTATAGCGTGTCAAATTTGCCCCTATTTAGGTGTGAGCAAAAACACGCCATTTTTGTGTCCCTTTAAAGGTGCCCTAGAATTTACCTTAATATAGTATAGTTGAATAACAAGAGTTCAGTACATGGAAAAGACATACACTGAGTTTCAAACTCCATTGTTTCCTCCTTCTTATATAAATCTCATCTGTTTAAAAGACCTCTAAAGAACAGGCGAATCTCAACATAACACCAACTGTTACGTAACAGTCGGTGTGTACGCCTCAATATTTGCATATGCCAGACCATGATCAAGCCATTAGACAAGCGCACAACGTCTGGATGTGCACAGCTGAATCATCAGACTTGGTAAGCAAGCACCAACAATAGCGAAAAATTGCAGATGGAGCGATAATAACTGACATGATCCATGATATCAGGATATTTTTAGTGATATTTGTGAATTGTCTTTCTAAATGTTTCGTTAGAATGTTGCTAATGCTAAAGTTGCTAAAGTTACCGTTTATTACTGTATTCACGGAGACAAAGGCCGTCACTATTTTCATTTTTAAACACTTGCAGTCTGTATAATTCATAAACACAACTTCTTTCTTTATAAATCTCTCCAACAGTGTGTAATGTTAGCTTTAGCCACGGAGTACTATCAAACTCATTCAGAATCAAATGTAAACATCCAAATAAATACAATACTCACATGATCCGATGTATGCATGCAGCATGCATGACGAACATCTTGTAAAGATCCATTTTGAGGGTTATATTTAGCTGTGTAAACTGTGTTTATGCTGTTCAAGGCAAGCACAAGGGAGCATGAGAATTAAAGGGGCCGCAACCTATATATCGGTGCATTGTTAATGATGCCCCAAAATAGGAAGTTAAGAAAATGAATTAAAAAAAAAAAAAATTCTATGGGATATTTGAGCTGAAACGTCACAGACACATTCAGGGGACACCTTAGACTTATATTACAACAAAGCTGGAGAATCTCACACAGCCAAAATGATGGGTTTATGTAAATTTTAAGGTTAGTGATATCATTAGCCCAGAAAGAAGTTGTAGCCCCTACCAGCCATTTGTTTCAGTCCTTAACCAGAGAATTCTTTAAAAGAAAATCTCTCCCTTTGCATTGAACTTTGAGCGTCATAACTTTGCAGATGTTGTTTATGCTCTAACAGCAACATTACACACTAACTAAAGTTAAAAAAGTGAAATCATAATCAACCACCCCTTTAAATTTTGGCCTGCTTCTCCTACAAAGCAATAAAATGGCTTTGTGTCCTTTTTGAAACGTCTGAATTCATTGTAAATTCAGGGAATAGAACAACCTACATTATCCTCAATTTCACTTTGTGTGCTGCACAGAAGAAGTCATATGGGTTTGAAATGATGATTTAATGATGACAGAAGTTTAATTTTCTGTGAACTATTCCTTTGAGTCCTCCACTCCACCAATAAATATCACACAAATCACAAGATGAGCTGCTTTGCCAGAATCCAAACCAACCAGGTCATTTGATGAAAAATATGAATCAACAGAGAGTACTGAAAGTGCATTGAAAGCTCAGTGTGGCCATGGAAATTAGCAGTTTATGATTTTTCTATTGAAAAAGACCTGTCATTTGTTTTTCTCACCATTTTCAAGCCAGTGTCTGCCTCAAAGGCATTGCTCAAATAAAAAATAAAAAAGCTTATCTATTTATGTTTCTTCACCAAGCTGCTTGTATCTTCCCTCTCTCTTCAGAGCTTTTCCAAATCACAGATTACAACATCCTGAAAAATTACAAGCTGAATAGTTAATTACCGACTGTACTTGGACACATTAACTCTCCTGCTTTTTAATTAATAATTAAAAATGTTTAAGCATGTCTTAAAGTGACTAATTAAAAACGACCATGACAGCAATTCATTTAAAAGAATTACCACTTGTTATATGGTCCTCAGACTCCTTTTAATGAAGCCGTTTAATTTTTTTCCTGACTGTCATTTGCTGCTAAATAAAGCCAGAAATAGAAACAAATGGGGAAATTAAAAACAGGAAGTCTGACATCTTCAGTAAGTGAAATATCCCAGTCTGAGAATGCCGTTCTTAGGTCCTAATAATGGCATCTCTTTTCATACTCTCTTCTTCGTGTCTATAAAAGTGCCGCCTCAGCTGGAGTTACCCGCCAGAGATACAACCATCTCTTTAACATTGACCTCTGAGACAGCGAGAGTGGGTCACTCACCTCTTTTTGGCCGGGCAGTCCTCAGAGTACTCACTGCCTCCATCTGCACTCCTCGAGAGAGACCCATCCTCTTTATGTCCTCCCTTAGACCCACATCCATTCAGCTGCCCATTTGACAAGGAAGCTGTACGGAAAGAAAGAAACAGTGAGAAACTGTAACAACCTCCAGATGCAATGCGTCAAGTATTTGAACTTAAGATGAATATAATCACCACAGCATGGTTTTACTTTAATCATGCAATGCAGAACTGAAATGGATCACAAGCAAATGGGAAAAGAGAGATGGTTTACTTCAGAGTCCAACTGTAGAAGCAAGGACATTTTGTAATGTACCTGGATTTTATATGACGAAAGTCAATGTAAGACTATGAAATTGTGTTAACTTGTGCAGATTCAAGGTTGTAAAAATGGGACGGTCCATTATTACATGCAATCTCAACACTACTGGGTTTCAACTGGCAAAGAAACACTGATTAATAACAAAAGCTGCTGTATCACATGTCTAGAACTGATAATGGTCTCAAAAAACAAGTGGACATGATGATTACAATTAAATGAGAAAAAAAAAAAAAGAGAAAAGAAATAATAAATATTTCACATTAAGAGTGAGAGAAATATATATTCTAGTCAGTATTCAACACGGGGAAACCAGTAACAACATCTAAAGAGCTCTGGCCATCAACACTAGAGCAACCAGGATTACGAAGTTAAATCTCCATTTATACGGCTCAGCTGATTTAATTTCCGTGTTTAGTAACATTTGTTAAGCGAATATCCAGAATCACCAAACATTCCCAGTGGCTGGATTTCAAATCACCAACCAGCCAGTAAAACAGCTGGAGAAGAAAGAAACTACAATAAAGCTGCTATCCAACACATACATGAAAAGCTATAAAAATGCTTCCCTCTCATATATGGACCAACATGGCTGGACTTCAAAGCATCCAAGTTAAGTCTTAGAGGGCTATTCTCATAAGACCAAACATTGTCTTTGACAAAATTGGGATGTTTAACTCCAAATAGAAAAGCAGCAAAACCACTTGTGTTCTATATTCAAAACGACTCCTCAAGTGCAAGAGCAAACAAGCTCACGAGCCTCTGCCTTCATCACGACACGAGAAGCCAAAACCCGAGAGAGCCGGCCAAGCCAAGCCAACGTGGGTGGAGAGGGATCAGATGTAAACAGCTTAACGCGGGCTGCTCGCTTCCCGCGCCGTGTTTTACATATGTTGGTCTCACTTGAGTGGCTGTGTGAAAGACAGTCTGAGTCTTGCGGAGCCAAACGTCCTGTCTCTCTCTCTCTCTCTCTCTCTCTACAGGCCGGAAGAGCGTGTGATGGTTTATCAACCGTCTGTCCTTCAGGGGCTCTAATTATATTTATGCGTGTTTAACTAAGCCCGTCGCGTCGCTACATTCACCTCCTGGTTTCCACAGAGAGCGGGATGTTGAGTGAGCGGTGTGGTGTTATGACGTGCGACCCATTAGTTAATTTAGAACATGAAAGCATGTAGAAATGCGGTATAGAATTGTCCCATCACAGATCTGATGCTCAGAACGTAATTACAACACAAAGCACATCTAGACTGAATAACGTCAGCCCTAATGGAAACACCGATTGCATGTCCCTGGAAACCAGTCGCATCATGCCTGGTTAGGAGCCATTTCGTTGGCCAGTGACCTTAGCCCAGTCTTAAACTGGTCTGAGGATTCAAAGAAAGATTGGTCATTTAAGACATGTACACTTCTCTAGTTTCATTAACTGCTGTCACATATTTGATATGCAAATTTCTAAGGCCTCTAAATTATGAACATGATCAAAACTTGCTGAAATACCGGTTGTACACAATCTATGGTACATGTGTCTTTTTGCTGTGAAATCTTTACTGATTTTTATAAAGTACACATAAGAATAACTTCTATATTGTTAGTTATATTTCAAGATGCAAACTTGCCATTTAAATATCAGTGCCCGGTTGCATAAAGCACCTTAAATATAATTTTCCCTTAAGATCGGCCTTATGTTTCCCTTAAACTTAAGGGTGTTGCATAAAATAACCGTTAAGTGTTACTTATGAGTTTCTTAAAGTGAGACGTCATAAACCCTAAGAATTTCCCTTAAGTATATATTTTCACTTAAGTAATCCCTTAAATGGTAAGTGTTGCATAAAGCCCCTTAACCGTCATTTCCTAAGTATAACATAATGTTTGGAAAAGTTCACCTTAAGTATTACACGGAGTGACCAGGTTCAATCCAAGTCTTCTAACGAGACACAATCGACCGCTTTATTTGATAAACAAATTGTAATTTAGCCATTTATTCACATAAACATCGATTGAATTACATATGTAGCACATATCTTATATGGTCAACGGAAGAGCAAACATGCATGCATCACGCAAGAACAAACCTCATTGGTTCTTGTGTGCACGTTTGAGCTTTTGAAACAGCCTAAATCATATGGTTGTCTTTCAATGAATGGACATAAATAATGAGAAAATATTAAAAATATCTTTATTTGTTATCCAAAGATGAAAAAGTCTGGATTTGGAACGACATGAGGGTGATTGAGTGATGGCAGAAATCTCAATTTTGAGTAAACTATCGATTTGAGTTTCTTGTCTGGTCTCTCTCTTTCATATTCAGTTTTCTTTTTTGTTTTCCTTATCCATCTTATGTTGTTTTCTGTGAAAATTTACCACAATCGTGTATTAACAAATAACATGTCCATGGCAACAGTAGAATTTTATAACAGCAAAACCTGGGTTGCTGTCATGAAACACTTAACGGTTTCCTTTAAAAGAGAACAGTTTAAGGGATTATATACAACACCTTTACGTAATTCCCTTAGTTATGGTGAAATCACACCTTAAGTGTCATACTTAAGGGAAAAACTTAAGGTGCTTTATGCAACCGGGCACAGAAACTAAACCAAAATTAATATTTTTGCTCAGTCTAGGCCTCTGAATAAAACTGAGGGATTTTTTTTCCTCCTCAAGTATAAGTTTCATATTGTCACTATATAATATGTCATAAAAACCTGACACTCAAAAAATTGTCTAAAGGTTCAATAAATGGCTACCAGAATTTTACAAACAATTTTGGCAGGTGTAGTGCCACTGGGACTCAGTCTTAAAGACACAATAGAAAAAAATATATATACATATTTTAAAGGTTGTACAGAAGTAGGAAAATGATCATGTAAAACTAAATTACAACTATTTGACTAATATTGCTAGTGGATTTTGGTGCAAAAACAATGTTACAAAAGTGTAAAATAAATCCCTTTTAATAAGAGGATATATGGACTGTGGTGGCAGAAGCAGTGGCTTTGGCCAAAATAGACTGTTTTTGTCCTCTTAACGTTGCCTCAAAATGGACGCCAGTGCCACATTGTTTGGAACACAAAAGCTAAAACATGTCCCAAGACAGTCCCCTTTTGTCTGCTTCAGGAGCTGCCAGCACATGGAGTTTGGTTCCTTGAGACGTGTGAAGATTCTCCAACACTCACAGATCTGTGCATTGACTATAAAGAGATTCATTTAAAATGATCTTGATCTTAAGATTATGGAGAGAGAGAAAAAATAAATAAACGGAAACAAACTATGGGATTATTGCTTAGAGATGTAACAACACTTTGTCTATAGATACAGTTGTTAACAAGTTACAAAATGCTGACACATGCAAAAGTGCATCTGATGCATGTTTATAGACCAATAATTAAAAAAAAAGAAAAAAAGAATGACAGACAGATAGACACATAGACAGACAGATAGACAGACAATCCATTATTGCTAGTGTACGGATGGAAGCTAAATCTGATGCTGATCCTTTCGTGGCAAAACATGCTGCAGTTGTATCTGTTGAGCATTTGCATTTGTGAACAAAGACTTTGTGTATCACCCTTCGTTAAACACCCTACGTTCAAAGGGATTACTGCTAGCCTGAGGTTGCAATGCAACGTTAAGGCATACAACAACAAGAAAACAAGATTAAGGGCTGTTGTGATAAAAGCATATTATCAGTTTCAGAGACTGTATATCTAGCTTCTTGCCATAGTCTCAACAGAAACCCCTTCAGCTTGAGTCTCTCTCATGTTTACATGTGGAGTGGGGGGTGTTTGAAAAGTTGTTAGTGCCACTGGGACGAGCTTTACCTCTCACCGGCCGGCCACACAGCAACAACTACTCAGATACAACAAACTTTGTTCAGAGTTGTTGAGCAATTTGTTTGCAAACAAAACAAGGTTGTGAGAGACTACAGGCCATTTAATATGCTGTTTGTCGACATTAACCGTTTAGCAGACGAAACACTGAAAATGTTTGAAAAATATCTAAAAGTCTTTCAAGAATATTTACATTAGACAACAAACTCTGTTGTTAAAACAAGACTTGATCTAGGACCTTAAAAGTGACATGAAACAGTGTTTGCACAATTTTACCTCTGTGATCTCAAATATTTGTGAAACAATACTTTACTAGAAAGTTAACTGTAATAGATCTTGACATACTAAGTGGACTGCACTTATATTTCTCACAGCCTTGTTTTGTTAACATCAATTAAAATATGCTGTCTTCTCTAAGTAAAGTCTTTGAGAAGCGTCCTTTCACTCCTGACAGAAGCCAGGGAATAAAGTCTCACATCTGTTGTATTTCTTTTATTTTTCTTTCTATTTCCCAACTGAGTGATAAAAAGCGTTAAGCCCATATCAAGAAAAGGCTTTCCCCCTTGTCTCTGGCTGTGCAGACTCGTACATATGAAGCCTGTTCTTTGTTCCTTTTAGAGTCTCAGAGCTCTTTTTAGTGAAAGCTCTGGCTTTCTGAGGCCCGTGTGAAGTGAAGTCCCACAGTGCCAAGCTGCAACGTCAGACATGCTGCTATCAGACGACTTCAAAAGCTCTGAAGTAACCTGGATCATATGGCACTTTTACACAAATACTCACTGGAAACCTCCTTAGGAACTTCCTTTGACCAGACAAAAGTAGATGTTTGCACTGTACTGAAAGGGAAGGTGCTAAATCAAAGCTTTTTTCAAACATTTGATGGAAAACATGCTCTAATAATCAAGATTTTAACATCAGGTGCTGGTAACAAACTTGTGAAATACTGAACAAAAATGTGCCTGTAAAGTACAGTTTAATAAAATAATGACTGAGTGTTTAGAAGCTCAGTGAAGAAAACATTGAGCATGTGTCTTACCATTAGGGCCTTTTCCTCCATTGCCGATGCCGTCACAGAGCTGGCGCTTTTGTGCACTCTTAAACTCCTTCAGTGAGAGATAGAGCACCTTCCGCACCACTCGCTCCTCCGACCATGGCATCCCATCATTATCATCCTGTTAAGAGAGATATGATCAGCACTTTAGTAGAGACCTCATCAGCACTCACGACACTGAGAAACATCAATGCAGCTGCTTGAGTAAACAAATAAAATCAATCTACAGCACTTTCCATGGAAAGAGAGGAATGTCTCGCACAAACACACACTTCTCCGCCAAATATCACACTGTGTTATTGTGATGGTTCGTAATGACATAATTTTCCTTATTCTTTATAATCTATGATTTGTTTGATCTTGGACTATTTCAAAAAGTGCATCATCTTTTTGAGAGATTTTAAGAATGGAACAAAGACAAGAACTTCCTTTCCAAAAAAATACAATTTCCTTTCCAGACAACAATCCTTGATAACAATTCTGAATCTATCTATAGAATCATTTACAACATGGCTCACACAGGTCAGGTTCTCACAGGCATGCTATAAATAGCAAAAGTGTGCTATAGAAATAATTTTCTTAACTGTACACCTTCACAAAACGGTTGTATTATTTGGTATAGAATTAAAACTGTAGTACGCTGGCCAAATTTAGGTGTCAGGAATCATAAGGATTCTTCTTTTAAAGGTCCTGAAAGCTAAGCAGTTAAAATTGTGGACTGATTGAAATGGACATTGCATGTCTTAGCTGTCAGACAAGAGGAACTGATATTACGTTAAATTAAAATTACGTTATCATTAACAGTTTAAATATTTAGACATTTGACGGCAACTGTAATACATTACAGAATGACTTGGTCATAAAATTGACATACAGAATTTAGGATTTAACACAAAAGTGGAAAAGTGTAGTTTATATGGAAGGACCATAGACTGTAAAAGGGAAGGACTTAAGTAAATAACCAAGTTGTGTATATTTAAGTAATGTCATTTAATGATTATTAGTGGAATACAGTAACAAAGCAAGGCAATCAAAACCGACTCAATCGTTTGTTTTCTAACTGCTAGATTTGCAGGGGATGAACACTGTAGGAAATAAATGTATATTTTATATATAAATATAATATAATATAATATAATATAATATAATATAATATAATATAATATAATATAATATAATATAATATAATATATATATATATATATATATATATATATATATATACATACATATACATATATACACACACACACACACACACACACACACACACACACACACACACCAAACACACAATTATATATATATAAAAATGTTAATACAGTGAGTACATAAGTTTCAGTGGAATTCATCAAAGATGAGATGAAAGATGCCAGTGATTGCACATATCTGCATGCGTTAGCATTCAGAGAGCCAGTTAAATTGTTATTTCCCACACAGACAATAACTGCTTCCTCTCTCTCTGAGTGCTCGTCTCGAGAGGGGAACTACAGACATTCCCGTGCCGTTGAGGTGGGGGGGTTGTGTTATTCACAGTCACTGTACTAAAGGAGAAGCCAGATGTCAGTTAGACACTTACACACACATACAAACAATTTGACCTTGGTTATCTGTTACAAAATTAAATCTTGGAAAGAGATAACTGTGTGCAATGCTTTGATGTCTGACAAAAACAACAACAACAACAACAACAACAACAACAACAAACACTGCCAACAGAAGTTGGTGCCATCAAACTAGAATTTATAATTTTCTGGAAATGTAAGTGGTGATTGCCTGTGCAAAACTTGCCTCCACAATGCTAGGGTGTTTCAGGTGGTTGTCAAGGAGATGCTATGCTGTTGCCAAGGTGTGCACAAGGATTTTTAACACATTGCTAGGTGTTTGTTAGGATGTTCTTTCTGCAGGATCATGTGACACTAAAGACTGCTATTAATTGCTACTGGAGTAATTTGCCATTACAGGAATATATAACATTTTTAAAAAAATTTAAGTAGAAAACTTTTATTTTTTATTTTTATTGTTAACAATATTTCACAATATTTCTGTTTTTAACTATATTTTTAGATTTCGGCAGGCATGATCTGCTTGACGTAGGGTGTCATTGTGATTCATAAAGGACATTGGGCATAGAGACGCATGAATCAATCGTTTCATCTTGTATAGCGTTATAGTGTACGACAACTGACGCTGCGTCTTTGGCGCTTCACGATGTCACGACCGAAAGACTAGCATGTTTAATTTTTTTGACCCTCCATGATGGGTTCTATCACATCGGTGATGCTGACCAATAAGAGCAAAGAAACTATTTCATACACAGCTTTCAAAAATGGTATTGGTTCTGCTAGGTGGAATCATGAAATAGAGGAAAGGTTAGTGGAACTATGGCAACAATACGTCTGAATTTATGAGGTCTCCACAAGGGACTACTATCGCAATTTCAACTGAAACAGGGAGATATGTCGAACAGTACCGCCCCTTTTTTGAAATAGCCAATAACGTTTAGTTTATATCACAGCACAGCCAGAGCCGTTAAACTCAGTAAAACCTCCATTTCCTTTTAATATCTAACCGTTTATCCTCCTAATCTCCTCTATATCACTTTAAAATACAGCGTTCTGTGCAGAATTTAAACGGGTCCAATACCTTTCGTGGTCTGAGCCAACTCGCGGATATGATCCGCTCTGTGCTCTCATGTCCCTGGGCCATAACAGACTATGCTCACGCTGCGTTACACATGAAAACGGACTTCATTCGCATCAATAGTAAGCATATTTACACTGTCTGAATCATTCCTTATCCCTTATATAGTGCACTATATGCACTTTACCATGTAGAAACTAATAAATGTGTGAACAAATGACCGATTTCAGCCGCAGCTTTAGTGTCTGTTGATAGTGTAGGAGGTGGCGGGACTTCAGATTCTAGAGAGCATTTGATTGGACAGAAGATTTGATGAGAAGCTGAAATGCGATGTGATGTCATGAAAATCCGTGATCCATTTTAGCGGAAGTGAGAGACTATAAGTTTTGAATGCTTATATCTCCTAAATCCAAATTTTGTCATTGTTTTGGAGCACACCAGCTTATTCATAACATTAAGGCATATTCATATTAAAAGCTAAAAAACTTCAATTTTGATTTCAGGGGGAATTTTTTTTTTTTTTTAAAGACGACAAGCAATAATTGGTCGGGAAGCAACATGTAGTCTGACATGTTTGTCGTCCACGACAACAAGAATTTAGGAGTGAAAATCGCATAATCTGACACAGTATTGTAACAGACAAAAATATTGTGTAGTATGAACATAAGATTACAAAATTACTGAAATCCCTAAAGCTAAGTTACTATAAAAGAGGTAAAACCTTCAGCAAACAACACCAATGCTTACCGAAAGTTACCGCCCTAGACATGCCTTTTGTCAATTTATTGATTTCTAAACATAAACCTAGCCAAATCTTCAGGAAATGCCCAATTAGAAGTATAAGGTTTGCATGGTGGAATTGTTTCCTGTGAGGTTAAGCAGAAGGTAGGTCTTATTGAACAAAAGACACAGGAGTGTGTGCATGTGCAAGTTCCTGTGCGGGGGCTGACACTGACAGGTGAACATCAGATCTCCCAGCAGACATGTCAACAAACACACACACCTCGAGACTCCTCTACGCACTGATGCGCTGCAAAAGCCTGACAGCAGCTGATTGGGTGTGTGGTGTGTGTGAAACCACCAGAGCACCTCGTTAGAGACACACACACACACACACACCTGCAGACGTGCACGCACACACGCATGCTTGCACACACAGACAGCGCGGCTCAAAATAGCCTGCATGCAAAGCCGCAGCTCAACCACAGCGCAGTTCTCACAGACATTAGAATTAGCAAATGATTCAAAGTGTCAGTTTAAAGAATTAACTACATATTATTGCTCTAATGCGCCGTGGCCAGGGTCCTATGCCAAGAGACGGCAATAATAACAGCGTGCAAGTGCGCGTACAGCGCTCCGCGCAGACGGCGAGGTGGGCTGAAGCGCTCAGAGGCGTGATGCTGTCACTGGATCCCAGGAGCACAATCCAGCAGGCTGCCGGCTAGGCAGCAATTACCCCGCGCTTGCTATCACCTCGCGGTCTGGCGCCGAGCCAGCGCAGCTCTCTGAATAGAGTATTACTGCTGAGAGCACGCACACACCTCTCCCGTATGAAAAACTCCTCTCTCAACTCTGGGAGCCGACCACGAACGCTTTGCCTTCAAGTTTGTTTTCTTTTCTCCTTTCCACCCTCCTCTACGTACCCCCCCCCCACCTTCCCTCAAAGCCTGGCAAGCCGCCACAGTTATTTCCTTCTTGCGCTACATATAGCATTCCAGCTCGGAAAAAATGCTGAGCTGGATACTGGCATTAACAGAGCTGTAGGAGTGCAGCATGGCTTGCTAGTCTGCAATAAAAACAACGATCAGAAGAATGCAACAATCATATTTCGGCCTTCAAATGCCAAGTCACAGAGGCTGTGCACAACTACAGATATTCAGTGTTAGACTGCTTCTACGAGTCAGCGTAGCAGCTAATTGCAGTTTTGACAACCTAACATAGCAATTAACCAATTCACCTTTCTCATGAGTGTTACATTATAAACATGCTAATCTCAGAACTGACACATCTCAGTTTTGTGTCTAAAGTTCACATTTTACACTTTACCTTTACAAGGGACAGTTTGGCATATAAGAATGCTAAAAACTTCAGAGGATGAATTGAAATGCCCATACTACTTATAAGCATATTCATATTATATTATATTAGTATTGTATTATATAATATAAGTATGGGCATTTCAATTCATCCCCTGTGGTCTACTTGTTTACATCAACTCAACTAGTCATCTATTGTAATGACAGAGCAACAGTTCAAAGACAATTTTGCTGAGCAAGTAATCCAAAGTTTAATTAAACTGTCAACATTTTCCTAACCGAACAACACAAAATTCAATTCAATAGCATTTGAAGGTCACTCTATTGCGCGCACCCCCCCCCCCTTTGTGTACACTGCTTTGTTACCATCAGTGATGCAGTAATGCAATGTGTTGACCAAGCATTTGCATACTAGCATGTAGTATACTTCTGACCCAAAGTATACTGTTTTTGTATAGCATTATATTAGTGTTGTCAAAAGTGCTAACTTCGAGACCAAGTCGATACTGACAGTTTAAAAATGTGACAGTTTGACCACTCGAGTGGATTCGTAAACGCCTTCGATTGGCCATTTTGCTCACGCGCTCAACAGATATGTCTGTGATTGGCTACAATTATCAACGCTTCAAAAACTTGTTGTAAATAGACATCAATGACAGTCTTCACAGAGTACTTACACAGATACACACGGGAGCGTCTGAAAACATGCGTTTATCAGCAGATCGGTCCGCTGATAGACACCTGCTTTCAAATTCAAACACTTCTGTGGGCTTTCAAATGCTCCCGTGCATTGATCATTGTAGCCAATCACAGACATATATGTTGATCGTGTGAACACAATGGCCAATCAGACATGCTTACGAATCCGCTCAACAGTAAAATTTCAGTATCGACTTGGTAGCGAAGTCTGTACTTTTGACAACACTAACCATTATATAGTTTGTTTTTACACATACGCTCGAGTGTGTGTACAGTATGTGTGCCTTAAACTTCATTATCAGCATAGTACACATGAACTGTAAGCATGCAAGAGATACCCACAATTCTAAAGTTTTAACGAGTACAAAAGATATTTTATCAGTCATAACTCCTTGAGAGAAACAGATAAGAACATTGAAAGGCTATGCATTTGGCTGTACACTGGCACTCATTACAAAACTGAAGTATACTTTGGACTTATGTATCATATACAGGAAGCTAGTCTGCCCACAATGTGCCCAAGCACATACACACAAACTTGCTTGTGTCAAATAAAATTTGTCACAAAGACAAGCATCAGAAAACTGCTCCTGGCAGGTACCGTGATGATGCCAGGCTCATACATAGACTGGCAGAGTCGGTTGGCAGCACCGGAACTCAGATGTGACGAGACACTGAGAGCTGGCACAAGCTAAGAGACGCCACTTACCCGCACCACACGTATGAACACTCACCCTGCTTCCCAAAACCCCCTCTGCTCTATCCCAGAGGAGCTCGGAGCCTCGTTAATGAGCACCAGGAGCACATGAGTGTGTGACAGAGCGAGGAGAAGTGTCTCTCATTCACACACACTCATGCATACACACACACACACACACATCACATAGACGGCCCAAGTGAGACTTGGGGCTCCTAGCATACTTAAAGCGTTCCAATGAGGGCATACGCAATGAGGATGCAAGATCTCCATCAGTCAACAAGACACCAGACACGTGACATCACTTGCTCTAGGTAAATACAAAGTTTCTTTCGAAAGCTTTAAAGACCCAACAGAGGCTAAATGAACACAGAGCATCTGTCTGTAACCGCCATTGAGCGTGCATTTCCTGTACAGCCTGAGAAACTTCTCTTTTTTCCCCCTCCAGACAGCAGTATTAGCATACCCTGCGACTGAATCTAGAAACACGTGCACAGACCACAATGGACAAGGCAAAGCTCTGTTTGCCTCAAATGATTAACTAGTTGATTAACAAAGCTGACTAGATTTAGCTTTAATATTTTTTTAAAGGGAATTCATTTAACATAAGTGACTTCACAGAGTTTTACTTTTCTGATCATGCTTTAGTGTGCTAACAGTCACAATCAGCCAACAAACTGCCAAGCTAAAACCATTTAAATGTGTTAAAGCCATCAACACACTTTGTTTTGTAACATACCCACTAGCTTATACAATAAAAGCTAAAAATGTACCGACTCTAAAAATGCCATGGTGCAGTTATGTATCTAATTTATAACAGCCGAGTATAATGCATTTTTCTTGGATGTACATGTAAGGTAGCTTCAAAAGAATACTTTTCTAACAACTATCCAATGACAAAATCTTTACTCTTCTAAAAAATATAAGTCAGATTGTAGAGTGAATGTACATCATATTAACATTGAAGAAAGCATGAATGAACAAAAGAATTCCTTTATCTGCATGTAGGAAGTTCAAACGTCTTCTTTCCCAGATGAATATGTAATGACAATGGTTTCATTAGAAGGCATGGAGGGGGACCATACTTTCGAAAATGGGCTTTTTTCAAAACGCACTGAAAGCCTGTTCAGATGAAAGACACTAAATATAGCCACACAGTCCTGGATCTCATCAACAAAGAATGTAGGCCATGCGCCAATTGAGATCTTTCTCTTAACATCAAGAAATTTGTTATAACACGAATTCCTTGAGAAAGACAGAGCAAGAGGGGGAAAACAAGTGCCGGGAGAGATGGCCTTAAAGAGCAAAAATATTAAAGCACTTCTTCCTCTCTCTACACGTGTCCTCCAGATGTTGGAGGAATAAAGGAAACAAGCACACATAGCGGTATTTTCTCGAAATTTGGGTCAGCACCACAGAGCGTATGTCTACGCTTGCTTGGTCTGCCATAAGCAGATTAAAGGTGATTGGTTTGAGAGCGAAGCACAGCTAGAGTCAGCCATGACAAGAAAGTACTTTTGTTTTGTTTGCTCCGAGCAAAAGCCATGGAGGGGACAACGAGAGGTGATCTGGTGCGGGAGGCCAACAGAGGCACCCCATTACACCCTCTACTTCACTGCATTGGAATGTCTGAGCAACACGCCACTACAGAGCTAAGGGTCTTTAGGGTCCATCCTTTAAAAAGTATCCTGGGCTGTCATGTTAACCCCTTTTCAAATGACAAAGAAAAAATGAGATCACTACCATTATAATGGTAGCTGGAGTTGCTCAGATGGAGCGTGATCCTCTGGAAGCAATTTGAAAACCTTGCATCTTTGCTCATGGTTCTGCATCCATATTTTAGCAAAATACATGGCTCCTTTTGAAAGGTCACCAATGGAGAAAGACGCTTTTTAGAAACACATGGTACACGAACATTATACACCAGGGCTGGGCGACTCTTACTTCCTGCAGAGTTTAGCTCCAACCCTGATCACTCTCATCTGACTGAAGCTTTCAGGTAATCCTGAAGACCTCGAATTGCTTATATCTGACTCTGACATCTCAAATTTAAAGATTGGGACCCCTGATCCTCTGCATGTCATTCTATCCTGTGGGTATGCTTACAGCGACTGTGCAGGGTTGCAAAAGCAAGTTTATGTGTTGAGACAGGACAGCGGTTATTACAACTCCGCTCTGCTGATCAACTTGGCACTGGTGCGGTGCAGTGCCACGAGCAGCCCGCAGATGGACAGCACAACCAAGCTTAACGTGCTTGAGTGACAAATTGCCATCGCCAGTCACTGCCATCAAGTGCAAAGCCCTGGCCAAAATGTAATAGATTTATAAGAGCCGTGCGTTTTGGTTTTACAGAAATAAATAAATGCCAAACTGAATTACAGGTTATGGGACAGAGCTGGCCACCTTCAGTGCTACAGCTGGTCCAATAAAAAGAGGCTTTATCAACAAAACCTTCCTACACAACAGACCCGGACTGGGGCCCCACAGTTTTTTTTCTACTAGCGACCAAGAGACAGAAGCGGGCCAGGCTTTTGCTGATGAATTAAACACAACAGATCTGCACCACAGCGGCCTCATGAAAAGCGGACAAAGATAAAGAGGGGAAGGAAAACAAGATGGAAAGGTACACAGTCAGAAAGATAAAGCAGTGTTTGAGATGATGATCAGTCATGTAGCAGTACATCAAAGAACATATAAGCCAGCGGTGTCCAAACCTGCTCTTGAAGGGCCACCTTCCTGCAAAGTTTAGTTCCAAACCTAAGTAAACACACCTGAACAAGGTTTTTGTATTCGAAATTGCCCCTATACCCTCATTGACTATTCCCTACATTACTCCACTAATATAGTCCACTAAATGACGGAATTAAAAGTGCTGCAAACGCCATCTTCTGGCGAGACACAGCAATTCATTTGGCGCAATGCTCACGGTACATGGGTATTCTCTAATGGCTTGCTGTTAAGTGTACATTATGGTGTTTTCACACCTGCGGTGAGTCCGACATAATGAATCCACTAAGTGTGTGCGCAGCTTTAAGTGTAAGGCCGTGTGTCCACCAGAGCGTTTTTAGCCAGCTGAAAACGCTAGGCGCTTTGCTTAAAACGCCCGTCTGTGAGCGCTTGAGAGCGCTTCTGCAGCGTAGCGTTTTTTTCCGTTGAGACGCTTTGTTGCTATGATGCGGAATATCCTATTTTAACCTGTTTCAGGTTAAAAATGTTCACACAATGTGGAATTACTTGCTATGCATGTTCGGCAAGAATGTGACAGTTGGTCGGAGTTGTATTTGTCCCGCCCCTCCTCCACTCTGATTGGATGGTTGGCTAAAAAGTGACAGTGATGAGCGCAGCGTTTTACTCAAAGTTGAACATTCTTCAACTCGAGGCGACCAATAAAAACGCCCAGCTCTCAGCGCTTGAGCGTGAAAAAGGCGCTCAGCGCCTCGTTACGCTCCTGGCGTTTAAAAAACGCGGCGCTCCCATTGAAAACAATTGAAAAAGTACGCTCGGAGCTGGAAAAAACGCTTAGGTGGACACACGGCCTAAGGCCGATTATGAATGTAAATTGATACTTATGACTGATCGCGCTCAAACGTGTCCAGTCAGAGCCAGTTACGTTCAGTCTGCGATTACAGTAGGTGTTCAAATTCCATGTGAAAGTATATAAATCTACTTCAGGAGCAGGAAACAATCGCTGTATGTTGAGCATAGTCAGAATGTTTTAGCTAGTCGTTAAATGTGTGCCCGGTTTAATAACACAGCGAATGCCGGTGGTAAACACTCATGTTCCGATACTCGTGCACGAGTTTTGGGAGGCGTTCCCTCTAAATGAGCTGTGAAGGAGGGGGGTTGTTCTTACCCATGCGCTCATTTCAAAAACTCAGTCGACAAAAAGAACCTCTTTAGCACCTTTAAATCATATTCATATTAATTGAAGCGCACACTCTCTGTAGCTCTCAGTGCTGTCTAGTAGGCTAACAGTGTCAAGACGCATTGAAACACTATATGAATGTTATAATTCAGCAAGAGTGGGAATCAAGGCTTCGTCAGGACAGCATTCCTGCAGACTTGCACAGATAAGTGCGATTAAACAACATTTTAAGGTGATGAGGTGCTCTATGGTTTTTAACTGCAGTAATTAATGTGTTCACTCACAGAATCAAACACTGCTGCATTTCCCACTATGAAATATGATATAATTTGGTTAGTTAGTCCGTTGGGTCGGATTTCTTTCACACCAAAAGCGAACCGTTCCAGAGTTCATTTGCAATCAGGCCGAGACCACCTCGTTCAGGTGGTTTCAGAGCGGTTGTTTTGGTGCGTGTCCCAGCGCGATTGCCGTGTTCACATGCCTAAAATGAAGTGAGCCAAGAGAGAAAACGCACTAGGTTCCAAAACAAATGCTCAGGTGTGAAAGCACCCTTAGTCTAGCATAGCCAGACCTTCACACTGAAGGCAGAAGGTCTGTGCTCTATTGCAGCTTTCATTGGCCAAAGACTGCCCAAGAGGATGTTTGACTGACATGTCACGCAACCAATCACAGGTCGTTTTGTTGCGCGTCATGTTTAGGGGTGTGAAAATGTGTGTGTCCCTACAATAACAGACTGGCATGCATCTAATAAATTATTCATTAAAAACGTTGTCCAAGTTTACTGCAACAATTGAGCCGCGAACTTCACATACGTTTGAAAATCCAGCGTTTAGTTGATCCGGCTAAGCGCTCATTGTCAGTTCTTCTTCCACGAGGGGGTTTGTCATCATGGCTAGGGCTGGGCGATATATCGCATGCGATTGTCATGCGCATTTCGTCAGTAAAGCCGGTTCCCTGATTACCGCTAAATCGCCATCACCTGCTTTCAAATGGAGCGGCATTTAATAGACATTGCGTAGCTTGTCAGTGATCTACGGCTCTATCGCGTTCATTATCGCAGATGAATCGCCTTCAATAATAAACGTGATATTGCGTAGCCAGGCGGACCATTAAAGAACGCGACAAACACACAGGTCTCCCAGACATCCTGTAGAATTCAACCAACCAGATGACGACTTTGAAAATGAAATGTCGTAACAGCCTAGAAGAGGCTAAATACAAGGTATTAATGCAGCAGTAATTCTAACCAAACACTCTCCTTCAGTGTGAGTCTGAGCAGGCCTGATATCCGTCACAGGCTGCACGAGACCACACACCAAAAGAAGCTTCTAGCTGCACTTTAAACACAAGCAACAAGGACCGTGTGTTTAAAGGGATAGCACCATATAGTCATGAGCAATTAGGTCTGACCAAAATTAAACCATCCTACAGAAACAGGAAGGAGGACTTAGAATCAGCTAGAAGAGCATGTGGTGCTCCTGAACTCTTTCAAATCAAAGAGAAATGTGACCTCTTGAGATGGACATGAATGGTTGTTTGCGTGTGTTTTGTGTCTGAGGTAATGTTGAACTTAGCACAGTGGCCTTGAGACCAAGCTCCTCTGATGTGATGTCATAATTTGCCTAAAGAGAATTCAAGACCATAAACCTTCTCTCCCACACACACACACACACACACACACAAAGAGAGAGAGAGAGAGAGAAAGAGAGAGAGCAAACCAGCTACTCAGAAAAGATGGTATAATTACAAGGACAAATCCAGATGAGTTTTCCATGCATGCATGTGCAAACAGCTTCAAAGTCTCTCAAAAGAGTTGAAGAACCCAAATCAGGTTAACTTGATCTATTAAAATACCTCGATATTTGAAGACACTAACCACATTGCCGTCAAGCATGAATTTTGTCTTCAATTCCCGCAAAATTTACATGTTAGGCAGCATGCAGAATTGAGGGCAAGATTTGCTTGCCCGACTTTACCACAAAGCAAATACGACTGACATCAGCCATTTTGTGGGAACAATGTGATATGTGATATATTTGATATAGATCAGGTAGACTCAGATGAGATCTGCCGACTTTTTTCCCCACATTTTGTGAGCTGGTTTGGGGGGAGGGGGTGTATCGAAATGTATTTAAACATATACTTAGCCAATGACTCATTTGCCTATTAATTAAAACAGCAAAAATATGCAATACACACAACTGGGTTGGGAAAGTGTAGCATTTGGGGAATTATGACTGTTCTGCTGATGAGTTTCTGCCTAAATACATTGCTTTCTGTGGATTTCAGCAGGTGCAGATTCAGTGTCTAATCATGTACTCACAAACCACACAGAGTGCCAAAGTGCTGATCATGTGTGTTTAAAGTGTGCAGAATAACACATTTGAGCAGCGCTCTGGACAGAGGCAGCAGTGTGTGACTGGAAGGAAACCCCACACATTAGATGTGTGAAGCATGAGAGATCTCCAAGCTCACAGTCTTACTGGATCAATATACTCAACACCAGCAGAATAAAGGGAGATTATAATGTAGTTTTCAATGACTAACACATACACTTTAATCCCATAAAACCAAAAGAATTCCGATGCATGCATAATTTGCGTTTATCTATATACATTTATCTAAATGAGGACACATCCATAGACTTCTATTGTTTTTTTAACTTTAACCTAGTTGCTAAACAGTAAATCTACCCCTAAATGAAACCCTTATTTTCCTTTTTTTCTTCTTCTTTTTTTTTTTTTTTTGAGATGACATTTGTGGAGCAAACGCCTTGTGGAGTTGGTTCAGAGATCAGCCTTATGAAACTGGAGAGTTCCTGTCGGCGCTGTGTGAAGTCTTAATGCAGCTCTGCTAAACGCGTTTATAGCACCACACCGCAACCAAACACCCCAGACCCCCATCTCTCCATGTCTTTAACACCCTTTTTCCACAATTTATAAAACCTCTCCTTCACATTCTCCCTTTCTTTCTTTTGATGAGAGATCATCTAATGGATCTGACAGGTCGCCCTACAGCCTGTGCAAGCCTTTAATAAATAAACAGAGATTTCTCCACTTCAGCAGCAGTTGGAGAGGAACAAAGCTAAAATCAAAGAGTGTAATCAGCATGGAGGGATTTAAGAGGAAATGCAACTCTTGTTTCTCCTGGGTGGCACAGGAAGATGTATACAAACCCACAACAGCCATGCCACCCACCATAACACAAACACACACAGATGGAAGGAAAACAGATTTTCAAGTGTGTGAACCAGTTTTTGCTGAAGGTGGGGCTTGAAGCTGATTGACAAAAGCATCTTGAGTGGGTACCTTCAAAAAACATTTTGCTGAAAATAAGAATTTGGAATACCTCAAATCCAAATCCATAGCTAATGCAGGGTATTTGCTGTTTTCTTGCTGGTCCAATGCTGTTGGTCATTTATGCTCATGGCTGGTTCAAACTGGTATTGACTACCAAGCTGGTGGACCTAGTTATACCTGGTATACCATCTGGGTCACAATGGTTAAATCTGCTACATCACCATGGACCACAAAAGATTTGACAGAGAGAGAGAGAGAGAGAAAAAAAAGGTTTTATCGTGCAACATCTCAGCTTCTAACACTGTCACATGTAATCTCCCTTCATGTATTCTTGAATGCCATGTTCAGTTTGGGCCTCTAAAGATCACGTGTAGAGTTAGCGGAAGTTCTTAATGCTGAAACATATGCAGACAAACATCAGTTTCTCTGAGTCATATGTAAGAGTTTAAGCTGGCGGCGGAGGGTTTGGGGAATCTATGCAAGGAAACACATGGTTTTGCTAACATCAGCGTAACTACAGAGAAGTAGTCAGAACAAGTAAACAGCACGCTCATTACAGCTCAGAAAAGGTCAGCTGTTAAAACGCTCTTTCACTTACAAAATTTGTCTCTTTATGAAAATAATAAAAGAAAATTCTAAACCCTAGATTATATAAAATATATATTATATAAATATAGAGTGCCTAGTGCCTAACATACAGTGCCCAATGTATGTTAGGCTAAGTACGGCCATCAAATTGCACACACAGCAGAGGAGGTTTAGCTTAAGTGGATGATGGGGAAATGGACTGCTGTTGGTTAAATGGCAACTTTAAGCTGTTTGCGAGATCTTCATAGTAATACAACACACTGAAATCTCAAAACTACAACTGAATCTAGAATTTTCTAGAATTTTCAATACAGCAGGTGCTGTTCTCTCTCTTCTAACAGTGACATTACCTTTAAATGTATTATACAATTATCTGACACTTATTATCTAAGCTGACAAAACATGGCAGATGTGTCATGCTCTTATCAGCACACAAATTTTGACATATTTAAATATTGGACATTATGAAAGTTTTGCTATAAAATTTATTTTTACCTTTAAATGACTTTGATGGGTAGGTGAGCAAGAAGCCAGTGTCCTGCTAATAGTAATATGTCTTACATGCACTTCTCCATGGCCCTGACCTCTCCTCCTCTCAGTATCTCCATACATCCCTCCATTTGCTCTGTGTGACTCTAATGTAATTGACCAAAGTTACCTTGTTACTCAGTACCAGTGCCTGCCAAATGGAGGAGGGCCAGGGGCTGTGTCTGTGTGTGTGTGTGTGTGTAAGGACGTGAGAGGACAGTAAAACAGGTTTTCTACTAATACTGGCCAAAGCTGACTCAGACAGTCAGAACTCCAAAGAAATGTCTCTGCTAAAACATCTCAATCCATTTACAAAGTAATAACAGAAGAACTGGACCTTTATTTCAGTCCATAAACCACAGTCATAAAAATGTATGAAATATGCTCATAAACTCATATCCTCTGCAAATCGACAGCGTTATTGGTTGATTCTGACAGTTCAGCGCTAAAATACTGAGAGATTCCCATTTAAGCACTTGGGACAATTGTAAAAGACCTCTCTCTGTCAACTAGCATCAGCAAAATGCAAGAATATGCCACTGCAAGCCAACAACATTCTCAAGATGCCTGGTAACTCTAGTTGAAGCCCTTGTACAGGGGTGGCAGGGTCCAAAATGAACTTTATGCCGATGCTGAATAAACTGAGAAAATGTGCTGTATTTTCAAACTGCATTTTGCATTATTTTTAGACCACCCAGGTGTGCAAGGGGTTTATTAAAATATATGTTTATTACAGCTTATGAATTAGTGACAAACAGTATATGGTCACTTGTTATTGTTGACTAAGTTTTCATTAATTGAAATAAAGCTGAAATAAGTTCAATTTAAGTTTTTACATCTATTTTTTTTTATTATTATTATTTTATTTAAATGAAAATTAGAAATGCTGCCTTGGCAATTAACTGCAATTAAATAAGTTTAATTTTAATTTTGAAAATCGAAACTGAAATATTAAAACATGACAAAAATTACATAAAATTACTAAAACTGAAAATATAAAAAGGTATTAAAAGCTAATTCAAAATATAAACAAATACTATAGTACATATTTTATATATATATATATATATATATATATATATATATATATATATATATATATATATATATATATATATATATATATATATATATACACACATACAAATACATACATATATATATATATATATATATATATATATATATATACACACATACAAATACATACATATATATATATATATATATATATATATATATATACATATAAATATATATTATATATATATATATATTCTGACAGTTAGAATATATATATTAGACTGTCTCCTTCTGCTTAGTTTTGTGGTATGTCTTCAAATTTAAGTGAAATTACACTCTCCAATACTGTTTATAACAAGAAAGCTTGTGTAAATGTTTACTATATGTTGCCATATAAACATCTAGTGAGTAATTCAGATGTTAATTAATTACCTGCTTTGACAAATTCAGTAAAAAATTCATTAGACTGATGTAAACATGTTTTCATATATAGTCTTTATCTCATCACACTTAATTCAGACTGCAAACACAACAAAACTCAAGTAAAGCAATATCCTATGCTGTGGTGCTGCTGACATCAGCCTCTGTAGGTCACTGCATGCCGACAGGCATATCTGAAGTCATAACTTACACTTCAGGGACAGAATTGGAAACCATTTTAAACAAAGTTATCAGACAAACAAAATGCTATGGGTTAATGGAGGCAAAACTGAGCTCTATTGTTTTTTTTGTTTGTTTTTTTTCCTTTCTTCGCCTTAAAAGTGTTTTCAAGAAACCTACTGATTTAAAGCAGTTGTTTTGGGGTGAATTTTGAGAAAAACATTTTGCAACAGGAAAAGAGAAAAACGAAGAGCAGCAAACAGACAAGGCGAGGACAATGTGTGCCCTGTATGGGGCTGAGAGGCTTGAGAGCACAGCACGGCGTGCGAGGATTAGCTTCTCTGCTCACAGCTGCTGTAAATATTTTCCAAACCATTGGCAAGAAAGCAGCAACTGCAGCGCAGAGAGAGCTAGCTAACACCGTGATGTTGCTCAGTGAGGGTTTTATGGCAGTGGGGCAAACAAAGCGCCACGTCCTGGGATGCCCTCCTGAGGTTGGCACGATCTTACCAGATTTCAGAGGTGTTTACGCCAGGCCACACTCCTGACTCATGCACTGGGAGACAAATTGGACAGCTGGGGGCTGAACACTGAGAGACTGCACATTATGAACTCCTGAGACTGCACTTCTACAGACTGACACACACCATCTGATTTCAGACATCCTAAACTTGTGCTGTAACTTCTGAATTCTGAATATTTTATATTGAAATGGACTGAAACAACTTTAAACAATATCTTACGAGATGCAAATGACAAATGCAGTGACTAGCACTGTCATGGGAAATCCTCTTAAAATGTTAAAATGTTAAAGATATCGCTTTCCTCAGCAGACATTCAAACTTATTTTGTGATTATGGATATAAGACTGACCTGAAGAATATTAGGTAGACGCAGGTAATACACTCACTTAGTCGATCACAGCCGCGCTGATATAGAGTGATATTTAACCACATCCTTAGTTATGTCAGTAGAAAAGTTGCTCACGTGCAAACTGATGAACATTTTGGGGAGGAAAATAGTGAAAATAGTTGAGTCTCCATTATTCCAAAATAAACAGCTTGATGTCGTCTTTCCACACAAGAATAAAAATTATCAAACAGGGTCACAAACACCACCAGGTCTATTTGCTCAACCATAAACATTAAAGATGCACTAAGAAGTCCAGCCCAATTCTAGAGAAACATTATGCCAACCTTCCAGCCTTCTTCTCTGAACAGACAATTCCTCTCTCTCACCTTCATTTTCTCCATCACTCCACCTTTAACAAGCTTCATAAATATACATCAGCTCTGTTATTTGGACACCTTGGCAGAGCGAGTGGTGCTTTAACTGTCAGGGAGTAACAAGCGATCCCTTCAGGAGCGTTTCCCCGCTTCATTACCTACATGCCTGGCATGCCGCATCACGCCGGGCCACATGTCAATCACAAGACAAAGAAGAGGGCAACTCAGCCCGGCATCGGAGGCACCTAAAACACCCTTCTGTTTATGGAGGAAACATTACACCTTCAAGACACACAGCAAACATAGGAGACAATGATAAATGTAAGCAATATATCAGTTAGGGTGACTTATGCAGTATGGTACGACAATATATACCATACAACAGTAGAAATGTGTCCGTCATTAGAGAATCGGGTATACGGTTTATAAAGCATTACATTCATCATGGTGACATTTAAATTATTTCGCAATGATCCCAGTCTTTCATTCATTTGTTATTAAAAATAATGGTTTGCGTTCATGAAAAAAAAAAAATTATAATATACATTTAAATTTAAAATGAAAGTTAAATTAAAATTAATATTACAAATAAATGAAAAATATAGTGCAAAAAAACACGAATAACACATGGAAAATAAATGTATAAATAACATTCCTTTATTAAACATCTATGTAACTAGAGTAATATTATTATTACTATTAATATATATCATAATGCACATAAAATACACAAGATATATGGGCATTATATCAGCCTTCACCCATCCTGCTCAGCACCAGCATCAGCCACTGAAACATTCATATTGGTGTAACAGCAACGGCGACATTGTTGTCAGTGCGCCAGACAAAGAACGGTTATTATCCACCAATAAATACACAATGGACACCTTACACAAATATTACCTCACCGACATGCTAATTACTTGATTAGCCTTACCAATAATTAGCGGAGGATCATCTACACTCCATGACCTCTATTTTTAAATGCAAATGAGCCTACTTTATGTGATAGTTACAGCTGCCACAGAAGTGTTTTACTGCGCAGGACTGTAGTGTCGTTGAATAACCCGCACAGTATGCGGTAAGTTAAATGGTTATGATCCTAGTCATAGATGTCTGAGATCAACTAACCTTTCTCATTCCCTTTAGTTAACCTGTGAGTGCAGTAATTGAATCCAACATGTACGCACACACTCCATAACCACATCTAGGCCCTCCATTCTGTCCTTTACGAGTGATGTAATTAAATTCTCTCCTGCCCCATCAACCCAGCGCAGGTCAGACAGCAGAAGGGCCAGCCAGATCCTGTAGAGTTCATGTGTGCTGCGTGCACACACGCGCACACACACACACACATGCACAAACACACACACACAGATATGAAGCATTTCCTGACTAACACACAACACATATGCTAGCAGCTTCTATTATTCACCCTGGATACATATGGGCCAGCAGTAATTGAGACCAACAGGGGTTGAGGTAAACATATGTCGGCCACTAAACAAACACACACACGCACGCACATGCACACACACACACACAAACCATCAGCAAACGGGCAACAATCCTTTCTAATAAAAACAATCTGAGGAAAGACTGAATACACATTAAAACCAGCCTTGAATAACTCAGGAGATGCACATGCTCTTGCACATTGAGCTGTGGTGCTCAATGAATCCAGCTAGCAACATTTTCCAAATACCGTCCCCATCATTTCTTGTTTTCTGTCACTTTCAAGGTCAATATATATTATTCAATGAAAAATAATCTATACGTAAAAACGAAAAACAAAAAGGAAGACGGAAAAAAAAAAAAAAACTAAAAACAAAAAAACTAACAACAAAAACACAAAAAAGCAAAAACAAACCACAAACCAAACCAAAACTCAAACAAAAAAGCAAAACAATGAAACAAAAAGAAAACAAGAAAAATACTATATGAAATATATACAGTTAAGGGTAACTTTACAATTAGTATTTTACAACATATATACTATATATATTTTTACAATGAAGTTGTGGACAAGTAGTGATTTCATAATTAATATAGTTGACATCAAGCATCACAGACCGCAACGAACCAAAAACATTACTGACCTGAACATAAAAGAGGCCCAATATTTCTGAATGGAACAAATTAATAATTTTACTAGAGAAACACTAACATAAAAAGGCTTGTAGTGGGTGAGAGGGGGCACATAGCAGCAGCTGTGTGCTTCATATCGCCACTGTGGCCATTTCATTATCACAAACCAAAGAGATGGCTTTATTCTCTCTGACATAACAACCCAATTTCAGTCCAATAGAAAATCAAAACTGCCTCTCTGCAGTATTGTGGCTTTTTCGTTCATCTATTAAATTGTCAAAGCAAGCGGGTAGTTACAAGACATGACAAAACAAATTCACAGAATGCCAAGGGCTGCAAGATATAACGCTATGTGCAGAAGCACATGGGGGGGAAGGATTTGAAGAACACGCGAGAAAGGAAAGCGAGAGGATTGTCCCCGCTGGGTGTGAAGTCTGACACACGTCTGGTAGTTACAGTAAGCCTAGTTTAACTGTTTAAACTCAATGAACTTGGCAAAAGGCCATATTTCAGTACAAGTTCAATACAACATGAAATTACATTTGAATTTAACGTCTGCAGCATGATTTCTGAGCGAAATCATACATTTGGGAATAATTTAAGATGGGCAAGCATCTTGCATGCATTATTGTAATTACATAATGTATACAATTTGCTAGTTAATATTTTGTTTCCACGCCATGGAGCCTTCACCACTTCACTACTACTACCACTACTACAATCTACAGTTTTTATATAAATTGACAAATTGTGTATAACAAAAACAGACATTTAAGGCAAGACACTACAGGCAAACACTTTTTCAAGCACTGGTCAATTTTAAGATTTTGGGCTATTTGGCTTTTCATAATGTGTCTGTAGATTTCAATTGCAATACTTATCTTTAAAGACATTTTCTGAAAAAGTGTTGTTTTCTAATGCACTAAGCTAGAAATCTCCACTTCAGTAGCACTTACATATACCAAACTTTTACAGTTTTATTCCTATCTATATTCTGAATTTCAGTTTCAACAGGGGGTTATACGTGGGACATTGATTTCAAAAGTGTAAAAAAAAAAAAAAACAAACAAACAAAAAAAGTAATAATTATTTTTTAAGTTTTATTAAGTGTTAACAATGAGATAATGTAGTTTTTATAATCAATTACCACTGCTTTTGTCATTTTTTTACAGGATGGGCAAAATTTGTCACCAAAAAAGTAATTTGGTTTACCCAAAATTTCGGTTATACCGAATGATGATATTTTCAAACAATGCTAACAGCTAGCTAGCTAACAAAAGGACAATCAAACTTTTTATATTTAGTACAAGTTTTTAAAATATTACAACTTTTTCCATGTTTTATAGCGGTTGTACCAAATGACCTGATGTTTTGGGACATGCGTATGAGCAAGTGAAAACATAAATTTTTCAAATAGTTAAGAGAGAGTTAGTTACTTTGCTTCATGACCATGTAGTCCTTTGAACGATGTCACATCCTGTCACATGATATTGAATGCATGACTTGATACAAAATGATCCGTTCATATTGGTTATTCCGAATAACATCAATGAAATTCATTTTTCTGGACATTCTTTCTCATAAACAAGCAACAACTTCTACACATAATTTTAATATAATTTTGCACTATATTGATATATATCATGCCAGAATAAAAAAAAAAAAATAATATAATATAATATAATATAATATAATATAATATAATATAATATAATATAATATAATATAATATAATATAATATAATATAATTAATATAATATAATATAATATAATATAATGTAATACAATGTAATGTAATACAATGTAATGTAATGTAATGTAATGTAATGTAATATAATATAATAATATATATTTGTTTTATATTCTGGCGTGATGTATATCAATATAGTGCAAAATGATATTAAAATTATGTGTAGAAGTTGTTGCTTGTTTATGAGAAAGAATGTCCAGAAAAATGAATTTAATTTTATATATATATTTATATATATATATATATATATATAAATATAAAAATCATAAAAATGGCAGTATTGGCCTTTGGATGGTTAAACCAAATGACCTTTTGACACTTCAAAATATTTAAAATACCTTTATATGTAGCAAAATATAATTAAAACCTATTAGATTCAATAAAAGAGATCTAGTAGTACTATTTTACATACTTTGGACATCATATCTTTGTTTTTTATTCTTTATTCTTTTTATTCTTTAGACCTTTGGATTAAAAAAAAAAAAAAAAAAAAAAGTCCAGTCATGTTATTGACCCACATATATATCATTTGCCTGATATTATATACGTTTTAATCCTAAAACATGGTTTAAAAAAAAAAATAAAAATGCAATGTTTAGATTCCTGTTCTGAAAATGTATGCAAATTAGTGCATTAGATAATGATTAATTTGCATATTTAAACATAACATTTCAGAAAAAAAAAAAAAATGAATCAATCAACTGAGGTAGTAGTGATATCTTTTGGTTGGATTTGTTTAACCTATTCACCTGAGGTGTCTTGCCTTAAGAAAATTAATAGGGTCAATTTTCATTTCATGCTGACTTACTGCACCAGAATTTTAACACTGGGTGTTTCCTGTTCATGCATTCACTGAAAACCTATCAAACGATCTGTACATTTCCTTAAGCAAATTTGTTTGCTAACAAAGCATGATTAAGCAGGGAGGAAGCAGCAGTCATGCTCGTGTTGGGGTGTCCATGCGTGGGTGTGAGGGGTCAGGGCAGCCAGGTGGTCCTGGTGTTAGAGGTCACGCCCACCAGACAGCTTGCGACGAATGGCTAAGCTCCAGTGCTCAAAGAGCCTGTCAATCAAGATTGATTATGAGGAATGGGTGAATTTTCCCCTCCACTCCGGGCTGATCTCACCCCCCGCGGCCCTCTCTTCATCCCCCGCTAAAGAAAAGAGCCTTTGCATGACAAAGTGGTGTGGATTTCATGAAGAAAGAAAGAAAAGAAAGAGAAAATGAAATAAAGAATCCCTTTGGGGTCCCACAATTCCCCCATCCATCCCAAAAGGATGGACTTTGGGAATAAAAGAAAGGTTCGGAAAGGTTACCCCTATCCGCCCTTTAATCTATAGAGTTCCCCCACAACATTTATCCAATATATTACGTGGACGCATTCAGCCTTCAAATGTCAGAAAAAGTCACAGCACTGCTTTCTAATAATCACAAAATGGCATTTGTTGATTTTCAGAAGCAAAACGAGGAGGATCCGACAGTCTCAGCGGAGGGTGCGATCACCAGCGCTGCAGGTGTTAACTTCAACCAAGTATTCAGTGAGCGGGATATCAGCACCTTTATAAAAACAAATACAGTGAGAAAATGTGGTGCAAATGTGTGATTAGCGTATGACACACACACACACACAAGTTGCTTGGCTCCCTCTCACTCTACTACTGAACTAATTACAATAACACTGAGTTTGAATTGTGTCGAAGCCCCCCTGACAAGAGCGATTACGCTCACCTTGTATAAACAATGGCGTTTAATTAATACCAGTGTGTGAGGGCAAGCCAGACCTGATTCAGATTCTGTTAGCCACTTCCCCGCTAACAGGAGAAATAGCCATGCTGAGAGCCACAATTGAAGAGCAAATGGCAAAATACTGATGATATGCTGCCAAACTGTGTTTTTGTTTAATATACATAAATCAACTACAAGTTAACATTCTGTTTGCTATGCAAATTATAGGGGGTTAAGAAACTTCCGTGTTTACATCTGAACGCTGGCTCAGTAATGGCCGACGCTCTTCACGTGAACAGCACGACACATGCGTATGATGCCAACGCAGGAGCCGGCCAATAATGACTCGGCGTTCTGACGTAGAACACGGAAGCGCTGCACTGCGTCAACTACGTAGGAGACTGACATAGAAGAGAAGAAATTGCTGAATAAAGTAATTATTTTTGTTTTGTTTTTGCACACAAAAAGTATTCTTGTCGCTTCATAACATAAAGGTCGAACCACTGTACACTCTAAAAAATGCTGGGTTGGGTTGAAAATGGACAAACACAGCAATTGGGTTGTTTTAACCCAGCGGTAGGGTTAAATATTTGCCCAACCTGCTGGGTAGTTTTATTTAACTCAACTATTGTTACTGTATTGCTTAATTAAAATTAACCCTAAGTATGTTGGAAATTAACATTTATTAATGTTCAATGAATAATTGTTAAACAATAAACATTTATAATTGCTTATTAATAAATGTATATTAATAAACAATTACATTTATATTAATAAAATATTAAAGCTTATTAATAAACATTCACCTTTGGTTTATTTTTGTTGTCTCTAATTGCATCTGGTTTTTAATTTCCCAACTATTTTGGGTTCATTTTAAGCTAGCCATATAGCAATTTTTAAATAATAGTTGGTTTAAATAAAACTACCTAGCAGGTTGGGCAAACATTTAACCCAACTGCTGGGTTAAAACAACCCAATTGCTGGGTTTGTCCATTTTCAACCCAACTTGGGTTGTTTTTAACCCAGCATTTTTTAGAGTGTATTCACACGGACTATTTTAACAATGTCTTTAATACCTCAAAAGGTGCAATGACATTGCTGCCTATGTGTGGTTCAGAAACCTTTCTAAAAATTCCTAAAAAAAAAAAAAAAATTAATTTGTGTTCCGAAGATGAACGAAGGTCTTACGGGTTTGGGACGACATGAGGGTGGGTACTTAATGACAGAAATTTCATTTTTGGGTGAACTAAACCTTTAAGTGGTGTTTTATTTCATTAAGTTTTTTTAAAATGTACTTTTAAGATTTGAAATACACTACAAGTGCACATTCAATACAACTAAAGTCAGCATAAAAATGAAGTTGCGGTAGTCTTTTCTTCCCTTTTGTGATTAAAGATTTCGAGGTGGCTTTAAAAAGTAGTGCTTCTCTTCAGAGAGTTGCATGATTTGAGGTATCATTTAGGTCTATCTGCTGAAGTTTAATATACGTACCGTAATAGTAATAGTAATAGTGATGCTTGCCTTAGCAAGCACGGCTAATTCAAAAAGTTTACTTATTTTGGACAAAGCTCCCATTCAGTGAAACAGTAAATGAAGAGGACATTGATGCCAGGTTCTGATGGTTATGAATGACTGGCGGTGAGGACCTTGACTTCCTCTGTCTGAGGTTCTGGAAAAAAGCCCTACCAAACAACATCCTTTCCAACATGTGGAGGAAAGAGCCAGTGAATACAAAAATGATATAGTCGACAATGACCCGAATGTGCCAGACTTCATAATTCATTCCATTTTTATCTTTTGTTTTGTTTTTTCTCTCCCTCTCCTTCTCAAGGGTGTAAGAGGAGACTCCTTCTGTGTCATTCTAGCTCACATGACCTCTGACCCCTCTTATCTGGAGCAAAGCATTGAGTGATGATCTGTGTCAGAGCTTAAATATTCCACATTTAAACAATGCTTACACACCTCAATGTGTGGTTTAAAAAGATTTTGTGAGCAAATAAACAATTTGCTTAATTACCGTTGGAAGTAAAATATTCTGACTGGCTTTTTCCATATACCAAGGCATTGGAAGAGGAGTTTAACCACCCACAATACCCTAAAATGTACAAAACTAATTATATATTCCAGCAAATAAGCTTTACATTTGAAACTCTCCTTCGTTCTTTCTCTCAAAGACTGTCTGTGTGTCCTTTTCTCTCAGTTTCACACTGGCATTATTCCACAGCAGCGGCTGCTGGCAGCAGGGCGAAAGCCAGTAGCAGGATAAGCAGTCCACAGCCGTACCAGCGTGCTTTCCACTCGCTCGCAGGTGGCGCGCATGGCTGCCATCTTTTTCACGACGGGGAAGGCTGAAAGCCTGCCGTGTTCAAGAGGAAAATGAGGCCGTCAGTATCTGGTCACCCAGAGTCACCCAGTGTCTCCTAAGCCAGTGAGAATGACTGGGCTGATCCACAAAGCATTTGTAAAATGTAAAATGCTTTAACCTAAAATGTAAAAAAATATTTTGGTGCCATAGTTATGACTGCAAATTATGCAAGCATCTAACCCTAAACCACATAAATAAATGAATCAGACTTCTCAACGCACTCCTTTGACCTTTAACCAAAAAAAAGTCTATGTGTGCACTAGGTGAGACCGACACAAACCGAACCCTGCAGGGCAGACAGGACTTCAAAGAGCCGAGACACATCTCTGCTGCCACGTCCTTCATTCTGATGCATGTTTGCGCAGCTGCGAATTCTTCGGCTTTAACTTAAAACCAGTGGAAAAGAGCTTTCCACTGGATCTCAAACAGAACCTGGCCAAAACACACTGTGAATCTATACAGGTGACAGAATTGTCCAATGGACCTGATTGGATAATCAATGCTTATTACACCAAATGTTCATGTATAGAAGTTGACTGTTACTTATTACATTACTCATATGAAACACCAATGAAGGGATCATTTGAATAAGCAAAGTTGATCTTGCATAGAGCATTTTACAGGGGAGATGATAATATAGCAGTAAGCAACACGACCTTCATTACGTAAACAACCTGCCAAACCGGTCCAGGCGCAAGCTCAATGTCAAGGGGAAACTGGGGAAACAGTGCAATTTTGACCATGTGCACAAATTAAATATCTAGTAATGTCCAAAAGGAATTAAATTAAAACTTTAACAGCCTCAAACATGTTTCCTCCAAATACTCCCACGTCTGCTGTTGGTTGAACAAAGAGATAGTCGGCCCCAAACTCATGTCATTGGTTAAGCCAATGTTGCCATGTTGGGCTGGTCATGATGTTGAAACAAAAAGGAGCTAAACACATTTCTGCAGTAATAATCCATGAATAAAGAGATACAGTTGTTGTATAAAAATTTGACAATTATAGTACCTGAAATTTAACGATTAATGTTTAAAATTATTTCATTATAACAAACTGGATATTTAACTTGAAATTGTACCATTTACATCCACCATTACCTCAATATCAGCATCATACAGAAGAGGATTAGGGCCAAGAAATAATAAAAAAAATAAAACCATCTCGAGATTAAAGTTGTTAAATTTCGAGAAAAAAGTCGAAATAAAATGTTGAGAATAAACTCATTAAATTACGAGAAAAAAGTCATTAAATTACGAGAACAAATTCGTTAAATTATGAGAAAAATGTTGTTAAATTTCGAGAAAAAAGTCGAAATAAAATGTTGAGAATAAAGTCATTAAATTAAGAGAATAAAGTCATTAAATTACGAGAAAAAATTGAAGAAAGAATTTGTTCTCATAATTTAACGACTTTTTTTCTCATAATTTAATGACTTTTCTCAACATTTTATCTCGACTTTTTTCTCGAAATTTAACGATATTTTTCTCAGAATTTAATGAATTTGTTCTCGTAATTTAACGAGTTTATTCTCAACATTTTATCTCGACCTTTTTCTTGAAATTTAACGAGATTTTTTTCGAAATTTTACAACTTTAATCTCAAGATGGTTTTATTTTTTTATTATTGCTTGGCCCTAATCCTCTTCCATAGCTTCATGGCACTTCACACAATTAAAAAAAAAAAAAAAAAAAAAAAAAAAAAAGTAGTCTTCAAACACATATAAACACTGAGTTATGCATCTGGACTACCACTTTAACTTGTAAAACCAGTACAGGCTACTGCTTATGTAGCAAAACTACTCCTTGTCACCACACGTCTGTGAGTCACTGTAAACTATGAACAATGTAGCATGTGGGTGAAACACATGCCATTCCTATTAAATTCACACGTTAGCTGTTGGAACGCCTCTGTGTGACGCGACGTTGATTTATGAGAGCAGTGGAAGCCAAACGTAGCGGACGAAGCCAGCACCTGTCAGCTGAAATCGTACAGGGTCTGCTCCCTGCATGCTGGGTACACACCGGCCTTTAAGACCCTCTCGGTCATGGAGAGGAGTCTACTTCAGAAATAAAACAGATCAGCAAAGATGGCCTGAAATGAACAGATGAGGTGAATGTGTGTTCAGTTTGTGTGTAATGGCTGGTTGGAACTGCACCTCCGTTCATACACATTTTATGCAAATCAACCTACAAATGGTTTACATCTCTGTGGAGAAAATATTTCTACTTCATTTGAAGGTAAAACTAATGTTTAGCTAAATGATTATTTAAATAATCATTGACATATGTACTGTACATACATTAGTATGTATTATGTGAAAGTTATTATAGTCTTAAAACCCAGGCGAACCTTCTCTATTACTACAGGGCCTGAAAAAGGTGCAAGATCCTTGTTCTAGATTAAATGCAATGTTCATTAACAACTAATGATGTTTAGTACCCTATCTAGTAAATCGTAGCCAGCAGCGTTCGTGAGCTGGAGGTGTATAACCAGGGTTATCAGGGTTGTATATAATTGTATACCAGGCTATACATAATCCAGCTTTGCCTGTGCAGTTCTTTAAAAAAAAAAAAAAAGGCAGAAATATGACAAGCATTCAATACCAGCAAAGCAGAGTCATGCTGGTATCTTGTCAATTTCCATTACAGAAAGATTAGCTGTTAAGACAGCTGGTGCCACTGCTCAAGTAAAAAAAAAAAAAAAAAGAGCCTCTGTTTACTCCTGAAGAGAAAACGCTACCGTCCACAGACATTATTTATGGAGGATCTGTCTAAACAACTTCTTAGCATTGATGCTATTTGATGCTCAGACTACTGAGTGCATTAATGCCAGTCCACTTTTTTTCAGCGGCATTGATTCTGTTTTTTTTTTTTTTTTTTTTTTACACATACATTTTTTTCCATAGGGATTTTAAAAAAAGTCGTTAGTTAAAACATTATAAGCTATGAACCAAACCAATCAGCTACAAGGTGAATTACAACATTACAAACTTGTATTTGAAGCAAAATGTATATGAAAATTAGACAAAAGGTACAAGACTATGTACTTAACTTTAATAGGTAACTACAATACAGCATTGCAAAGGACAATTAAACTATCAACAAAATCAACTATTTATTCATCAAGTTGATTATATTTATAGAAACTATACAGTTTTAGTTAATTGCAAATTATGTATGTATTGTGTATGGGTGTAACAGTACATCAATAAAACATCTTGAGAATAATCTCTCACATAGCACTACATTTACCTCAGGCAAGTCATTTAGTCTCCACAGCATGTTAGTTCACCAAAGAAATGATCTCTAGAGGGGAACATTTCTCTAAATATATGCACTATTTTAGCTTATATATGCATTATATTTACTGTACCTGTTAGTAATGTATTATTTAATGTAATGTTTAAATAAATTTGTCATGAAAATAAGTTATGACAGCAACTGTGTAAATGATCATATTTCAAAAACAATTTGGAGTAGAAAAATAATTGAAAAATAATTTTATAAGATATCAATGAAGTAAAAAAAAAAATGACACAAATATTAACAAACGCCATGTAGAAGTGAAATATCTTTAAAAACTCCAAATAAACAACAACAAACCACCACTAGTTTTTAATGGGTCAGTCACACTCCCGGTTAAACCGCGGCCTAACCATAAACCAGCACTAACAAGCCTAGAAAGTACAAACACTATTTACACTGATGGTTTTGTACAAGTCAAAGCTCCTCCCCTTCCCACAATGCTCCACTGTGCCAGACATCATCCCGCAGGGGTCACATGGGATACTCGACTCCCAGATTTCCTGTCCACAATTAAGCCAGCCAATAATGTAGCCGGCGCCTGCCAGGACTGTAGGCGCTCCTGCTCTCTCTGTCCTGCCAGTCTTTTACAGAGTGCTGTTCTGCTGATGGTGCACTGGGGTGAGGGGAGGGTACACTTTAGAAAAACAGCCATCCATTCAGCATGGCCAGGAGACAAGGTCTAATGAGTTTACAGAGACCAGGAGAAAACACACATAACTCAGCATACACATCTACTCTGGACAGGCGGGCAGTGATGGGATGGAAGGATTGGGCTGTTATGTGAATGAAAGCGGCCCACTGCCTCTTTTGACATGGCACATTTCAGCTCAGTGTAAGATATGATTGAGACACTGTTAAAACTGTAAGAGATGGACAGACAAAAGGGGAAAGATCTCTCTTCTGTCTTGCCACTGAAACAGAGGAACTTGGCTTCTGAAAAGGCCTGGTGGACGCTTGAATCAGGAAGAGGTCATCAAGCCACATCCTCTCTAGCACATATCAGTTGGTGCCAATATATCTCTAATTCCCAGAATGCTCTATACTTTACACTTCCAAATGAGTGGTTTAAAAGGTTTAAAATTACCTTTGCTAAACAATGAATGAAGCTCGAAAGAAAAGCTGCCACATGATACGTCTCGGTTTAAAATTAAATCGTATGGGAGGATCCACACAGAAGGAATCGTGTTTGTTTAATCATTTAAATTTGAGAAAGTGTTTTATCCGATTGATAGGACTGACTTAAAAGAACCACTTGATGATGACAAATAATCTTACATAAAGTAGACAAAAAGAACATATGAACCTAAAGACCATAGGAAAACGTAAATAAATATGAATTCACACTACCGTTCAAAAGTTTGAGGTCAGTAAGGAATTAATACTTTTATTCAGCAAAGATGCATTTTATTGATCAGTATAGACATTTATCATAAATGTTACAAAGGTTTTTTGTCTCAAATATAAAATATTAAGCAGCACAACTGTTTTCAACATTGATGATGATAATAATAAAAATAAGCATCAGCATATTAGAATAATTTTTGAAGGATCATATGACGACTGGAGTAATTCAGTTTTGCCATCACAGGAATGAAATATATTAAAATAGAAAAGTTATTTGAAATTGTAATAATATTTCAGAATATTATTACTGTTGTTACTGCATTTTAGATCAAATAAATGCACAGTCATGGTGAGCATAAAGTTCTTTCAAAAACATTTAAACATTTTACAGAAACTGTAAACCTCTGAACAGAAGTGAACATTAAATCCACAATGATTCAGTTATCAGTATACTGAATGTTACTACCATCAATAACTAAATAATAAATCAGCCAACATTAGAGTATAATTTCACACCGTCTGTCTGGTTCAAACCAAAATGATACCATGTTGATGTGAGTCAGGTAATGACAGACAAGACCCTGAGCTTGAAATGGAGAGCTAACATAGGCAGACAGCAGGTACAGAGAGCGAAGTGCTTTATTAGCCGTCCTTCCAGCCCTTCACACACACACACACAACACTACCTCACCTAATTTAGCCCAAGGATGACAGCATGTCAGTCTGCAAGAGAGGAAAGAGGGGCTGAAGGAAAGACAGAGAGAGAGCCAACTGCAGGTCATAAGACAGGCACACCAGTCCAGTTAATGAACAAGGAGGAAAGGGAAGGTTCACCCAAAAATGATTCGGCCATTATTTACTCCTTCACACCGTTTCAAATCTGCGATTTAAACAAATTTGTGTGTACAATTCATTTGCTGATCCGGTTCTCACTTTGACTCCCTGTCTCAATGATTCGGTAATAGCAACTGTAGGGGATTATCATCAGTTAACCTTTATTTCAATTTCAGTCTTTTCCTCACAAAAAAACCTATGGCCTCAGAAGACTTTGAATAAAGAGCAAGAGATTTAAAGAGTTATTTATTTGGAGCTTTTGAATTCATATTGAAAAGATCTGTATAAAGATTATTCAAAGCTTTTGAGATCCACTAAATAAAAACAGCATAAGAATTTGGATCGATGAGTTTGTGTGTGCGTGCGTGAATGCGTGCGTGCATGAGTGAGAGAGAGAGAGAGAGAGAGAGAAAGGGAGAGGGAGGGAAGCACAGAGAGGTGGCCTTGAAATAAGTCAATACTTTATTTAGGTGAGCGTGCAGAAAATCTAGAGACAACACCATGAGATGCAATGAAGAAAAAGCTGAGGTAAGAAAAGAAATACTTAAGTCAGGAAGAACCACAAGTCAAAATAAAAACATTAAAACTCTACAGTGTAGACAGTATAGGGAAAATAAAAAGGAAAGGGAGAAGGAGGTCATGCTAGAACGCATCTTCTCCAGTACACACAGTCACTGTGGCCTAATCAAAGCCTCTTAAAATAGCTGCATTTTGCAGAGCGTCTGGCAACCTTTTCCTCACAAAATCATTTCTCTTCCAGCACGCTAGCCTGCGCCGCACATTAACTGAGAAACACCTCTACGGTCAGTGCTAGCTGATCAATGACGCCGATACGCGAACAGGATTAAAGTCTGTCCCTTAAGCCCAGAAGGTCACCGCAAATAATCTGCCATCGATTATTCTTTATATCCCGGCTGAGCTAGCGGGAACAGTAGTGCTAATGTCAGCTGATTAAGGTGCACGGACACGTCCCATCCTGTCCCGTGCTACTCGATACTCAATCGGCTTGAATCAACAACAGCCGGCGATACCCGCATCTCACACAGACCTCTACACACGGCCTGAGGTGCAAAGAGCACATGAAACAGGGTGATAGTGATGTTAAATGGACCAAATTTGTAAATGATCGGATGTTCTGCTAATGCTAATGTAACAGTTGTAATGGCATCATGGAAAACTTTGGCTGTTTACACACATGCAAAAAAAAAGAATGCTGTGAATCTGATTTCAAAGGGAGTGGTGTGTCGCAAGGCAATAACTGCGTTTACTAGTGTTAAGTTTGTTAGTGTTACCAACAGTCTTCAAACTTTCCTGAAAATTAACTTAAGAGATAATAATGTCATGGAAAGCTTCAACACATTTTGATATCACTTTAAAAGACACAAAAACATATTACAGAACTATGAGAGTTCTCAAAGACAGACATCACAGAAAATCTTTAGAACACCAACAGCATCACATAAACTAAACTGCCAAGAATCTTGTAGAAACAAAACCGCTTCAAAAAGTACAGCCACAATTCCATTAAGATGAAAGAAAGCATATAATTATGCTCTCTGCTTCTGTTTGGAAATTCTGCTTTGATTACACACTCAAAGATATGGGCAGGGTGTGTCCACGATGACACAAACATACACATTAAAGCTTTAGTCTGCCAAGATGTGTACGTACAGACATTGCATATGAGAATGTGTGTGTACAGACAAGTCAATACAGGCAGCAGTGTTCCTGATGCACACGAGACAAAATGAGGCTACATCAAATAAGAGCAGTACTGTGAATTATGGAAGCACCCGATAGCTCTACGATTATGATATAAGCTGGCACGGACCACTTCAGCTCTCACTGACCTACATTACACAAAAACAATCTAGTGTCTCTTGCACAAACAAACACATACCTGAAGAGACCCATTATTGCACAGTTAAAATATTAATAGTTTCCTAGGCATCAACCAGTAAAAACCCACCTTAACTCATTTCGCTCATGAATGGCTAAGAAATAGGCCATGCCACTGGTTGAGATTAGGGCTCAGGCTTATCTGAGAACAACGACATTCACAGACTCCAAGCGAGCCCTATATGGCTCCTTCAGTAAAATACAGACACTCTAGAAGCCGCAATCGAGTGAACATCTAATGGAGGGAGATATGTCCTCCAAGGAATGAGCACTGGCCCAATGCCTTAGATCAACTCACCCTTAAGACACAGTCACACATGCTTAATAAGGAGTTACTGTGCTTAAACACTTGAAAGAATTTCTAGTGCTGTGAAGAGGGACGACTGTGGGAATCAATGTGTTCATACAACTGGTTAACACCGCTTAGCTCATGTCCCAGTTTACAATGATGTTCGTCCTCACATATCTTATTGGTTTCATATCTTCAAAAAAAGAAATAAAAGGAAAAAAAAAAAATCTTAAAGTTTGTGTAACCAGTTAAAAAATGGATGCAAGACAACATTAAACACGGTGGGAGTTGTTCTTTAAACAGTTAAAAGACCTCAAATGGGCCTTTTGTCAAAATCTCCCTCATCTGCAGACGTTCAGAATAAGGAGAAGTAGTGAGGTTTGAGGGAATGGTTAACCACACACAGAAATAATGAGGAGAACTCTTAAAACATCTCAGTTCTCACCACTCTCTCACGTTACCCAGCCCTTTGTGGTCTTCGGCTGGACCTGACAAAAAGGGCCATGGAAGAAATAAAATAAATGAAAGAAGAATAAATGAGAGAACAAGGAATAACAAGAAAAAAAATGAAGAACTAAAAGACAACAGAGGAAAATGAGGAAGACCAGAGAGCAGAAAGGACGTAGGCAATGGAAGAATGATGGAGACTGAAGAAGAATAGAAGAGAATCTGGAATAAGAGGGATCCATAGATCCAGAGAATAATAAAGAAGGGTTGAATGGGGAAAGAACGAGAGAGAAGGAAGGAGAGAGAGTAAGAATGAGGTATAATGAAGGAGAATGCAAAGCAGAGCTGGTCCATAACCTCATACTTGCTCTTCACCATCAAGTGCCAGTCTAAACATATCTAGCTTGCCCATTTCCAGAAACATCTGAAGCGGCTTTTCTTGCGGAGGAGGTATCTTGGACAAGCTCCTGTCCACAGTCATGTTGGCTGAAGATGCACAGGATGCACTTTCTAAAAACATCTAAGCTCAAACATCCTATGTTCACTTTTCACTGAACCCAAGCCCACCGGTTAGCCCACGGCTCTGCCTTACTGCACAGCTACTGTGTAGAGCCGTCATGCCGAAACCACTGTGTGGGCTTAAATATACATTCACTCATCACAGGGGGCTTTTTCCGGTGGGGTGGGTAAATAAATGACTGTGATTAAGTGGAACGCTGTCTCCAGTTGGCCATGGGTGGATTCACTCTGCTCACTCTGGTCATTAAAAGGTATACATCACCGGTATGTGTATCGCTTGACATTTCACCATTCAAGATTTGCCAGGCTTTTGTCCAGTTGGTACTACTGTCTGACTTGTCTCCTCAGTCCATTTCCCAGCTCTATAATTCTGCCCACCCAGACGTCTTTCTCCCAGTCACCCTTACTGAAGCTTCACCACAACCTGGGAGCAAGCCACCCAGGAACAGCATACGGGAGGTCTACCCGGTTGCTTCGTGCAGACTTCCCCTTATAAACAAGTGGAGACACTAGCAGTAATGAAGTCATAGCCTCAAACCCTGAACCACATCACAAGTCATTTCTATGCTACTAATGAGTCATATCACTGTAGCGGACATGAAAGAAACATTTTGTGATGAGTCAAAGAACAGAATCGAGAATTTGCATCTGAATGCACAGAAAAACATCATCCAGTTGATGTCATGGAGCAGTAAATGACATGGGACAAGGCAACTTCTGGAAACACATTTTTCCACTTTTGCTAACAAGTACAGACACAAGAATTGACTGAGTATGGACTTTGCTTGACAAACAACCAATAATTTAAATTTAAAAATAAATAAATTTACTTCAATTTCAAGTCAGAAATAATTCAAAATTAACCAAAAAATGCACATGACTCAAACATTAATTTTCAAAAATCAAACCCTACCACACAAACAACTGAAGAACTGAGCCCTGGATTGTAAGGAAATATTTCTCCACCTCAAATGGGGCATTTAGTGGACTTAACATCTTTAACCTTTATTATTCAGAAGGGTGCTAATGAGTGCTCCCATGTAGCCAATATGATTCGTCGATCCACCATTTCATTGAGCGTGACCTGTCGACTTCACAACTACCTGATAGACCACGCAACATTACATTACCAGTAAGTAAGATCTCGAAAGAGGATTGCAAGGGCTGAGGGTGACCATTTGGGATAAGACCTTTATGATTATCAGCTCGATTGTATCTTGTTAGGGAGACCTCTCACACATGTGAAGAACTGTCTGAAAATAAACGTCACAATTCTACATTACTGTACATCTCGCAACCAGATTTGACAGGCAACCTCAAAGAAGTGAGAAGAGGTCGAAAGTGGACAAGCTCAAAACGTTTTAGACCCCATTTAGACATGTATTTAGTATCGTCCACTTCTGATCCAACTGACCAAAATGCATCTTAATACCAGGTGTAAAACAGGGCCTGAGTGTTTCAACAATTCCTTGGATTGTTCTTAGATAAGTATATTAAACTAAATATCATGTGTGCTTCCTTTCTATTTCCGACCATTGTCCACTTGAGAGGAACACTTCAGAGTTTTCAGACAGTCTTTACTGCTGGCTTGCATCCACACCATACACTGTTCCCAAAGGGTGGAGTTTGGCCACTCATCCAACTCTAACTTCCCTAAATCACACACTGCCTTATCTCAACAAACATCCCTCCCTCCCTGTCCCCACCGGACCTCTAAGTCCCTGCTTTTATTCTTATTGTGTCCTGGCAATATGTTGATTGGGACGACTCATGTTTCAAGGTCCCGACATGTCGCTGAGCAGAACCATAACTGGAACATTAACACAACTGTTTGGGGTTGGAATTGGACTCCAAACATTGGACTTATCTCCAAGCAACCAAAAAAGCAGCAGTAAAGGTGCTGATCGGAATCTGTTAACAGGGAATGCTCATTAAGAATCAGTTTACAGAGCTGTATTCCTCTAGGTTTAAAGACTCCATACCTACAGAAAAGTGTCAGCTTTGCGGTCAAAGCAGCACTGATATACTGTAGCCTCAGGTGAGAAAGACTTCATTCATTCTTTCACCACATAAGCCTTTCAGACTTTCAGTGAATTCAGTTGCACAGGACTTATGCACACAGCTCTTTCAGACTTAAATAATAAAATTATCACCATTAAGACTGACCATTATTTAATATTTGGCAAGTTTACTTCTTAATGGGCTAAAAATATAATGTGTGCCACTAAGGGGGCTTGAGGAAGCTATTTTTAAATCATTCATGAGGTCATGGGTAGCAGCCCAAGGAATTCTTGAGGTTACACTGATACGCTCCGAACTCTCATTCCAGACATTCCTAAAGCCAGACGTAGCCTGTGAATGCTGACTAGCATCAAAAAAAAAAAAAAAAGAAAAAAAAGAAAAGTGAAATGTAACGCTGAACAATGTGTGACTAGCACATTTTTTGCCATGTAAACTGGTACAGTGACACTGGAGGTGTGATAAAAGTTGGTTGAGGAAATAACACAATCACTGTAGTGTCTTGACTAATTGGATTATTTTCTCACAAGCTCTCCTTTCGACCTCTCCCTCCCCCACACATGTACATTAAAACGCATCTCACATCATTGGTACCAGACAGTCTTCTGTTTTGAGGTAAACTGAGCACGAGAGCTCTATTACCTACTGAATAAAGTAGCAGGAGCCGTGTTTCATGCACTGCTTCTGAGGGTCAGCTCTGCCTGCCAACATGACATGAAATTAACATTGATCCAGTTTATTTTCTTAATGCATATTCCTGGTATTACATATTATTCATTGTAATTACTTGCACCACTTTTGAGACAACATTCCTTTTTAGCCAATTTCATCAAGACTGCTCATGATTCAACAGACAACTAGCCTCCAAAAATTTAATTATAAAATATTTAATTATACGCCTGAAAGAGTTTATAGGTAAGTTGTGCATGCTTGTTTCTTCTGTGTTGTAGATGTTGATCTGGCATCACCAGATATTCACAGGAAGGGTTGAACCATTGTTCCTTCTCTTCAAACACCAATTTCTGCAATGGGATGGTATAACGGACTATCTGAGATACAGAGACCAGAGAAGTTAACTAGAACAGTAACTCTACGACCTGGCCAAACATCTGTTGTCTTGAGAGCATTCATTAATCTCTGCCACTGTCTTACAGGAACCAGAGGACACAGCCTGGGATTTCAGATGTCCAGATATGCTGGTCACATGGTTGGCTTGCATACACAGCTCACAGAGAAGTATTTATAGTACTCCCAGGCTGCTCTACTGATGTGCCAAAGCCTCAAAGTCCCAACCCTCGAACACATTTTTCTCACTATAACTCAACAAAGCTTGCTGTGAAGTGCAGGATAAGATTAAGACTTAAGAAGATTCTAACAAGTCACTACTAGCAGCTCAATTTTCAAGGCTCAAGCATAAGAAGATGCAAGAGTCTTGGTGCAAAAAGAGAATAGGTCTATAAAGCACCAAAATGCAAGACAGACCGCTGGAATTGCAAAACAGTCCGGCTTCTCACCACAGACACAGCACTATTCAGCAAGCCGAGCCGGGGGAGGAATGGATCACACGCATCAGCCAGTCTTCCCATCCAGATCTCTCCTCCCTTCAACGGCAGGAACTACTGAGTTCTCTGCTGGGAACCAAGCCTACAGTGTTCCCATTGTAAGGGCCAGTCACCCACACGTGATTGAGGGAGAAACTTGACACAAATGCTCCCATTCTGCAAGGACGTGGAAAGAAAAGAATGATGGGGATGTGGGGGGTAAACGGATGCGCCGTCACCACTGGTTGAACCTCTGAACCTGAAGTGGGAGGGAGCTGGCCAAGGTACGAGAGGCAATGTGGGAAAATAGACTGATGTTTAAGGCAGCATGGGGATGATAACCAACATCCTTTACAGCAGCTGGATTTGGGCAGAACATGACAACATCACTTCTGATCAGCCCAGGGTGGGATACTTGTAACGGAAGAACAGAAAACTACTGATGTGAGTGCAAAATACAAAATATAGAAATGGAAAATTTTTCAAAAAGAACATTCTATTCCAAACATAACGACTCAAATGAGAAGGTTAAAAAGCCTTAGAACCTTAGCATTTAAAAACCAAAAGTTTACCCAACCTCAGTCGGAAACTGCATTACGCACACCGAGATCCATTTAGATATTTCCCCCAACGTGGGCCTCCAAGAAAATCAATGAAACGCCAGGAAGCGGTGCTGATTAGATTCCGCGATTCAGCTGCGTGCATGAGCCTTTCATCATGTTTACTCCTACTCACTTCCACCTAAACATGTGTAACTGTACTTTTTAATCAGCTAATACAGAGCAGCAATGAAAGCTTCCATGAGAGGTTTTGAAACTTCACAAACCACCCACAATAGTCCATGGTGAATATTAACAGTGGCCCAAAAAAATATATATATGAAAAAGTATGCTACAAAAACACCCAGTAAGCTCTGTAACTTTACAGTTGGTATGGTGACTTTTAACATTTTCCATGCTAACATTTTATGCTATTACATTTATTTTCTGCCATTTAATTCTATACATGAGAAGAAACTCGTGACATGGTTCAATAAGGCTGTGATTAATTAAACTAAACACAATAAAATTAATATAATTGAATCTTGGTGTTTACGGGAAAATTAGTTTGCTTTGGTCATCAAAAACAAAATGGAAACTCATGTTTCTATGCTACAGCCTGCTCAACAAAACTGATTTGTGCACAACTCTTTACCTGTGATCTGCATATATTTACAATTCGTACAAGTCAAAATGAAACTGATCTAAGAACAGACAACATTGACTTCCTGGTAAATGTCACAGGCAAGGAAGCACTGAGGGAAACCCCATTTCCTTAGCATAGCTAATAGCAGGCTAACCTTGAACACTAGTACACTTCACTCCACATACACTTATCACTTGAGGTGTGGTACAGAACAAATTTACAGGGAACTACAGACTAATTTTAGCCAAGTCAATCGTAACAGATGCTTAAAAACAACTTCTACAATAACCCCTACCCCCTTTTCTAGAGTTGTATAGGAGGTGCAAATGGGCTAGCATGCATTTCAGTAAAGGCTAGGTTATTAGATTAAAGGGTTAGTTCACCCAAAAATTAAAATAATGTCATTTATTACTCACCCTCATTTTGTTCTACACCTGTAAGACCTTTGTTCATCTTCGGAACACAAATTAAGACATTTTTGATGAAATCCGATGCCTCACTAAGCCATTGGATTTTTATCAAAAATATCTTAATTTGTGTTCCGAAGATGAACGAAGGTCTTACAGGTGTAGAACGACATGAAAGTGAGTAATAGTATAGTAATAGTGAACTAACCCTTTAACATCGGAAACTAGCTCAGGATCTCAACAATGAGGTGAGGCACAATAACATCTCAATACAACAAGGTGGGGGGAAGGTACTACAGCAAACACAGAACATTTCTCCCCAATTACAGGCAATCACAACTGCTAACGTGCTGAATTTAAATATCCAGGTTAAGCAGAGCGTTCAGTCAGGTGCAGGTGACTCAGACACTTTCACTGAGAGGAAACAGTGACTGTAACAGAGAAGCAGATTGAAAACAGAGGGAGGGGGAAACACAGATCATCAATGCTCAGAATTTATCATCATCCTCCACTCTCTCTCCCTTTAAAGGGTTAGTTCACCCAAAAATGAAATTTCTGTCATTAAGTACTCACCCTCATGTCATCCCAAACCTGTAAGACCTTTGTTTGTCTTTGAAACACAAAATTCAAGGGTATCTGATTCACACATAGGCAGTAACGACACTGCACCTTAGTACCAGAAAGGTACTAAAGACATTGTTAAAACCAGTTACGTGACTACAGTTGTTCAACCTTAATATTACGAAGCGACAAGAACACTTTTTGTGCGCAAAAACAAAAACAAAAATAACGACTTTATTCAACAAATTTGTCTGTCCCCCTTTAACAGTAGAGTTAGGTCATGACAGACAAAAAAAAAAAAAAAAAAAAAAAAAAGAAAATCAGAATGAATTTTTCCTGAGGTATGGACACCAAAATCCAATGGCAACTACTGAGCACTGCGGTGAAACTACATTTTTATATTTTCTGCTGAAAACGAGTGGCCCTTGCCTGTGAAAAAGTCATCATCACAATGATAGGGTGGCTTATAAGGTGTGGGTTTATAATGGGTGGGTACTTCAGTCAAACCAAAAGACCTTACCTTCACTTCTCTAGATATAGCTTGGGTCCCTCCTTCAAAAAGGTAAATATGTCTTTGGAATGTTCCTGTTTTTAGTCTGAAAGCAAATTGTAACATAAAGCTTTCTGCATGTTTGAAAGTGTCACTCGATTACTTTCTCTACACAGAGCCTTTGATTTGGGTGCATTTATAGCTTCCATCACCACTGTGTAAAGACAAGTGTTTTTATTGGAGTCAAATAAACTGAATGAACAATGTTTACGGCTGTTTAAAGACATTTTCAACAATGGCAGATGGTTTGGCACGGGGTAAAAGTGTAGTGTCAAAAAAGAAAAAAAGGACAAAGCAAGAAAGCAAAATTGATTTGTAAGTCGCTAACAGCGAGGCCAAAAAAAGAGACAATTTTGCAAAATGTGAATTGGCAGGAATTTCAAAGTTTGCTGTGGCATTCAGCTCAGCGAAAATAAGCACAACTGGCACAACTTCAAAAAAAATAACTAAATAAATAAATAAAAAACTCAATACTTGTCAAACAAGGAACAATACATGCTAAGAAGGAGATTTATTTTAATTCTGAAAACTAAGGCCTTTGGGCCAAAACACTCTGTTCTTGGATTGAGCACCTGTGCATTTACCAGTTTTTGTTCAAAATGACATACCGCACAGTATTTACAGAATATGGCCTACTGTTTTAACAAATTATTATATAGTATATTATTATATAAAAGTATATAATTGAATAATAAACTAATCAAATAGGTACACTGTGGTCACTTGAACTCATGCTGTTGCACATTTAATTTTGTGAGTGGTGCCCAGTAATTATCTCTAAAATAAATATAGTTATTTTGCATAATTAATCTAATAATTTATGTCAAAAATCACAGTTGACATGGTTTACGGTTCATTAGTCACATTGGAAAAGGAGAGTCAAGTCAAGTGCATTTGCATTGTGGGATAAAGTGTATTGAGCAGTGTACTTTGGTTGTATACTCCACATTGTATTCAGAAAATGTGCATTCTTTGCATAGTATACATACTGTACACTGCACAAAAATGGTAGCATTTCAAACATTGCCCTGTGTGCAATTACCAAAGCAGTGCTAGGGCCTCTTAGCAGCCAGCTAATGGCAGGACAATACCCCCTCCCCCCCCACCAGAGCCCCATTAGACCCAGGGATGTGCAGCGTACCCATCAAAAGTACTTTGTTCTCCTAACATAGTACCAGCCAATCAGAGGCCCTCGAGAGAGACAGCAAGCGACCACAGACTTGGCCAGGGATCTTCATAGCTCCGCCTACCTCTCTCCCTCTCCTACATCCCGACAACAGCAGCATGCTGCTTGCTTTCACAGCCATTCATTTGCTCTCTCGCACACCCTCCCTCACCGCCTCGTGATTAGTTAACTCTTTCCCTGTGCAGGAGACACAGTGACTCTTCTTCTTAACCTCTCTGAGCTTTATGTTTACTCACAGGAGGTAACCATCCATGTGGCGAAAGAAATTTACACACTGGAGACTGAGAGGCTTCAAACGCACACACTCAACGCATACACAAATAAGACACGCTCGCACGAGCTGCTTCCTGGCCGTCTGGCTAATGTGGAAGCAGCCGTGGGAGGTCAGGCTGGTTTATGCAGAAAGGAAAACACGTTCTCTCTTCTATTAACAATTAAACAAGTCCTGCATTTTCTCTCATTACCTTAAATGACAAAAAAATGTGTAAATTCAATATGCTAGAAATGACTAGCCATCCAAAATGCAACTAGTTGATTAGAGAGGTCAACTAGTTAATCTAGATTTGATCATTTTGATATTTTTTAGTGGAAGTAGAATGTAAAACCCTCTCAAAAAGCTGAAAACATCCATTTTAAATGCCTCGAGAGTCAAGACCCCTGATCTCCTGTTCCCTGCTGCATGTCTAGCCATTTTTTTAAACACACTTCATGTAAGAAACGTGTCCAATCAGGGTCAAAAGAAGCCCAAACAACCCTGATTATATCAGCTGTGGTCAACTAGTCATTCAGACAACCCACTGACTAATCAGTTTTTAAAATGTAATTTTGCACTTCCTTAGTATACACACAGAGGTCTGAAAAAGGAAGAAAAAAAATGACTTCCATGGTGTTGGACATGAGCCTATGTATCATTCTGCAGAAGTGTGGGTCTGGGTGGAGTGATGGGCCTGTCATCATGGCTGTTATCGCTTCAGGCTCTGTATTCTCCTTCCACTATTTCTTGTTCTCTTGGTAAGCTGCAACAAAGAAAGCCCCCCGCGCCCCCTATGAGCAGGGGAGAGGTGTTAACAGCAGCCTGACAAGAAGAGAGCCTTCAGAGGCCATCTTAATTTCAGCTCTGAGTCTGACTACAGGCGACAACTATCTGTATTCATGTACGCAAATGATTCCTTTATAACGTGGATCCTCGTACTTAAATTCACACTAGCAATTTTTTTTTTTTGAGTAATGGTCACTCCTCCCAACACATTATTTTCCTCAGGAAATGGTTTATGGCACATGTGTGCATCAGTGCTTTAATTTTTCGGAGGGACCTTAAATAGGTCTCTCAGAGCATGATCTTACAAACATGTTAGCAGTAAACACATACTCGCTCATGGCCAGTAACAGCATTTCATTTTCCTGTTGAGGGAAATAAAACAAAACTGGTGTCATATTTTCAGGCCTCATTCATTACACATACTAATGTTCCTATTAAAAAAAATGCCATTATGCCATCTACAGTGGTTAAAGCATGTGTTCCAATACATTGAGCCATGGTGCTCATCAAAGTAATGCAAGTTTGAATACAGCTTGCAACAATTCCTGATCCTGTTCTCTAGAGTTGCAGCAGTCAACCGGCCATAAATCGGAGGTTTTTGCTCCAAACGGCAACTGGACATTTATTTATTTATTTATATTTTGACCAATCTCTGTTCTGGACTCGTACACAAACCACATTGCAACAAATTCCCAAAATGTCATTTGTGTGGAAACATATTATATAATCTGTAAACTTAGCTTTTTCTTTCCCTCTTACCTCCATATAATGCCTAGAAATGATACAATCTAATTGAAATCAAAAACAACTGCTTATGTGTATAGCATCTTTCTTTGGATCATGATTGAAATGCAGCGTTTGCTTCTAAATTTCAAATGGCTACAGATACTATCGACAACCCGTATCAGAATCGGCTGATTTGCTTGTAAAAAAAAAAAAAAAAATCTGAATTGGCCATGAAAAAAATTATGATATTTTCATTAACCTGATAAAATACATCCCACTAAGACAATTTAAAGCAACTAGCAAAATCCAGGTACTTTCCAACCCATAAATTCGATATGTCCAGGAATTGATTTTTTGTCATTACCAATAACGCATGCAAACTGATAGCATTCAATGTCCATGATGTGAACCACGGTAGTTTCCATCATAACAGGTACCGCTCTATGATGCTAACTGGACATGAGCGGTTACAACGATAGCGTGATTGAGGCTCTCGTGTTACAGGATGTCTCTACACAGTCATGCACGGTTGACCTGACAGTTAAGCCTCCCCACCTGCGAATGCAGATACCACCGCTTAGACCTGCCAGATTGCCTCACAACAGTGAAGAAAAGCAGATTTGGTTTGTGCACGTTCTCTCTTATTTAAGCATTACAACTTCCTTTGTTGGAGAAGTCATGGGAAAACACTAAGAATTAGTGCAATCTGTCCAATTTTTCCCTGACAGACGAAAAACAAGCAGGCCCTGAAAGTGTGCCAGTCATCTCCCAGAAGAGTCCGTTGAGTAAAAACCTCAAAACCTCCACGCTCCATTATCTTCTGCTATAGGCCTCAATTTAGCCATCAGTAAAAATACACTGAAGGAAGACTTTACGGCTTTTCTTCAAAATAGACCATCAGTGTGTCATCCTGACTGTAAGGATCTGGTATCCTGCCAAGAGAACAGCACATTAACAAAGTACATGAGCGGGAATCCTCTCAAATTTACAAACCTTGGTCAAACTTCACACATCTGATGTAAATATTCAAGAATAATCAGCAGTTATACATAAAAACACATTATGTTTGGTCAACCTTGGGTTTGGAGAATTCCCTTAACCCTTAAATGCATCCCTTGGGTCTTTAGTGACCCGGGACATCATTCACTACCCTCCATCTCATTAATTTTATTAATTTTTTTTTTTAAGTTAGACATCATCCTTCTTGGTATTCCTCAATCAATTCCTGTACGTATATTTTTTTCTTCACAACAATAATTTAATCTTAGATGACGGATAAGTGCAATTCACCTTTATTCCACAAGGTGGCAATGTCTGAAACACAATGCTGAAGTGACGACTCATTCAGACAGAAAACGAAATAATAAGAAAAACATGAAATGGCTCAGCGATTTACTGCAGAGCAAGTACTGTACTCAATCAAATATGACTAACTGTTACTGGATGGATCTGGTGAAGCTGTTAGTGATCGAAATATTAATTTTGAAGATGTTGAAAATTATATAGTTTTGAGAATACGTTTGAGATCGCGAATGGGCTCATATTCGTGACCTCAAACATAAAACTAGCCCATTATTTGCTGAATTTACTGGGAAATGAGCTCTGACGAGGACTGTGATGATGGCATAAAACATCTGTTCAAACGGAGCCCTTTCAAGCTCCAAAAGGTTACAAAATACGATTTATTTTATTCTTCTGTAATTGTTACTCTAATATCAGAGGAGTTTTATATTATTGCGACAGGTAGAGATCCTTCCATGTTAGATATAGATCCGGGTCGATAAAGACCCGAATATGTAAGAACGATTGGTGAAACAGTCATGCATTTAAGGGTTAAACCTAGGTGTTAAACTTTAGTACATATCTCATCTTGCACCATTTGTGCCACAGACAGGAATGTTACCTAAATATTGTTGAGAAGTGTGCCATTACATTTCTTTGCAACCAGATGATATTTTGCCTGGTGGACGATATAAAAAAAAAAAAAAAAAATCCCATAGACTTAATTCAACCGAATAGTTTACTCATCTACATTGCAAACCTGTGTGACTTACATTCATCTGTGGAACACAAAATAAGATGCTGAAAAATGTCTGTGTTTTTCCATAAAATTAAAGTCAATGGGCTCAGTAGTTTAGACCCCATTTACTTGCACTGTATGAACAAAAACAGATCACACATTCTTCAAAATTTTGTGTTCTGCAGAATAAAATGAAGTCATACAGGTTTGGAATGGCATGAAGGTGAGTACATGTTGACAGAATTTTCATTCCCTTAAATTGAAGGAGAGGCCCAAACATCATAGACACTGTGACCAAAACTAGCCTGGGTATGGAGAACACCTACTCCTACATTTCCCATAATGCAACATTGCCAGTCAGGCCATAATGTGGCTAGAAAGCAAGAGAGCATGAAGTGGGGGCCTTCATCTAAACTGCCTTTTTCCTTCATGGTAAACACCCACTAAAAGGTCAACTAGTTCAAAGGTACCAACCCACCACTTTTACAGGAACTGTGATAACATGACGCTCTGCACAAATTCGATTTGCGCTTTTCAGGCACTTCGTCAAGCATGAAAGATCAAGCCATTGTGACCATTTGTGTCACCACAGTGCCTGGTTGATTTACGTTCTTTCCCCCGTGAGAGGGGCTGACGGTTTGCGCACTGCGCGCGTTATGCAACATCAAGGGGACAGTTCGTGACAACAGCTGCTGTCTATGTGAGCCAACGGCAGCATATCCCAAAAACAGAGAGAGAAAGTTGACCATTCTCGCAGAGACATCATTATTACATTACACCATATAACAGTGCATTAGCTAGAGGAAGAGGACAATCTGGTGGGATAATACAGAGCCAAAAAGAGTTAGGCTGAAAACTGATCTCAGGTTTGGAAGGGGCTCTCCTTTACGGCATTTCAATGCCACTGGTCTGTGGCTGACAAACCACTAGTGATTTGTTAGCCTGTTATTAGTTGACCATCTTTATTTTAGGGACTTTAAAAAGCGTACGTACAATAAAAAATAACCACAACGAGGCAGGTTTTTTTTTTTTACGTTTCTAAAAATACACTGAGAAATTATGTTTTATTATTTGCATTTTATAAAAAGAATTCATGCTGTGCTAGTGTCACATGTTGAGCAGTTAGCTTGCCAGATGTAAGACGAAAAAAATAAATGAATTAAAGAAAATAAAAAATTATGATATAATAATCTTTGATTCTATGCTAGCATATAATTTAAAGAACATCCCTCAAAAAACTGACCTAAACTGGTTAAATGGTCTCAACTGGTTTAATCTGGTTTCTCTGAAATGCCCCAAACACCTCAAAAATCAGTCAGCAGACCCGCTAAGCTTATACTGGTTTAAGTGGGCTTTTCAGTAGAGATTTCTGATTGTAATAACATTGTTCAGACCACATACATCAAAGTGGGTTTGTATTTCTAAACAGGCAGTGAATAGATTAACCCTACATTTTTATTTTTTTCTCTAGTCAATGGAGCTTTGGGGTCCTGGACGGACTTGAATCAATGGACGGACCAAATTTTCCTCTACAATCGGATGAGGTACATTCAAAATGGTACAGTAGTTCATTTTGTTTATTATTATTAAAAATGCATTTTCTTTCCATATATTGTAATTGATATAGAAAAAACAAACCATTCAAAGCAATACATTACAGTGATTTTACCATGGTTAAGTGCTGTGCCACCTGTCTAATAACTGTGGTAATTGTGGTAAAATCATTGTTAATGCACAGCCCTCGTGGTTAATTGCTTTAATAATCACTATTAGACCAGTACAAACAGGATTGTGAGTCAGTGCAGCAGAGCTGGATTTATTAGTGCAGAAACTGTCAAAGAATAATAAGGTCAAATATGGGAGTTCAACGTGTGTTCATCTGCTCAATCTTTCTTCGCAAGACAGAGGGGAGGTGACAGATTGGCGGCAGCTTGAGGTTCGAAGGGTTAAAGGGGGCTCAGAAGGCAGGCAGAGAGTAAGGCGAACTGACAGTGAGATAAGATTACCAGTTACTCCGGTGCTGAAGGATGCAACCACAGCAGAAAGTGACAGTTGACAGGAGCACAGCGGCCGGGTGACCACAGACAGGCACTGCGCAAGACCTCCTGTCTATCCACCAAAACACCAAAATAGAAATACAGTAGCACGCGCAAAAAAAAAAAAAGTTCTCCTTCTCTACACTCATCCATCTTAATTTTTCCTCTTGTCAAACCTCTTCATATTCTATAAGAACAGCTCCCAATACTTAAGCAATGCAAACAGCAGATTAGTAGTTGACATTAACATTTTACCTAGTTAAAATGAATTTATTATTATTTTTAATCTCTTTTTTTATTTGTCGTTCTACACCCGTAAGACCTTATTAAGATATTTTTTATGAAATCCGATGGCTCAGTGAGGCCTCTATTGCCAGCAAGATAATTAACACTTTCAGATGCCCAGAAAGTTACTAAAAATATATTTAAAACAGTTCACGTGACTAGAGTGGTTCCACCTTAATAATATAAAGTGACCTTAATAATAATATAAAATACTTAATAATATAAAATACTTTTTGTGCTCCCCAAAAAAAATAAATAAATAATTTTTTTTGTTTAAAATAACTACTTTTCAACAATATCTAGTGATTTCAAAATACTGATTCAAAGCATTACGAATCTTTTGTTGTTTAGAATCAGTGGTTCTGAACGTCAAAGTCACGTGATTTCAGTAAACGAGTCTTTGTTACGTCATAAGTGTTTCTAAATTGCAATAGTACACAGTTTGATACATGCTCCGAACCACTGATTCGAAACAAAAGATTCAAAAACTTCGAAGCAGTGTTTTGAAATCGGCCATCACTAGATATTGTTGAAAAGTCGTTATTTTGTTTTTTGGTGCAGAAAAATTATTCTCATCGTTTTATAAAATTAAGGTTGAACCACTGTACTCACATGAACTGCTTTAAATATGTTTTTAGTACCTTTCTGGGCATCTGAAAGTGTTAATTATCTTGTTGGCAACAGAGGCCTCACTGAGCCATCGGATTTTATCAAAAATATCATAATTTGTTCCCCCAAGATGAACGAAGGTCTGGGTGAGGGTGAGTAATAAATGACAATTTTTATTTTTGGGTGAACTGACCCTTTAACTTCTTTCAAAATAAATAAATACATCTTACTAACCCCAAACTTTTAAACAGTAGTATATAAATACTTATAAAAAAAAACAACAAAAAAAAAAACAGCATGCATAATAACTGTACCATAAAACAGTTTTAAATGGGTCATAGAATGTCACACAATAGCAAATTGCTTGAAATGTGAAGTCAGCTACCCAGATGCCAGTTAAAAAAAAAAACCCACAAAAAAATAAAAGACACAAAATGACTACAAAGAGAGGAGTAAAAAAATCATTTGAAATGGTGACTGGTGTCTGTGAGCCTGTTCTGAACACGTATGTGCCATTAAGGTGAGTGAAATTAATCGAAGAGCACAAGACTATATTCTGCACATTAGCCATTAATTATCACACCACAGAGCAAAAAATCCATACTGTCTGAGAGGAAAATAGATCATAATGTGCAAGCCTCCCATTTAACACACACGCTGCAGCCAAACAAAGCATCCGCTGTTTCCTCCTACCATACCAGCTTTTTTTGGGGCCGATTAGGCAGTGTGGGCCTCAGACTGGCAGCCAGGTGTTAGAAGCTTGCTCAGGGCGTTTTTCAGATCAAACTAAACCCATTCTCACAAGCAGGTCACTGCCTAAATCGCAGCAATTAAGAAATGATTTTCACCTCATGGATTGCTGTTACTTTCTCACAGATGATTCCCTTCCCAGCCTGTCAGCAGGGAGGCGCTGGAAAGGGCAGCTAACGCAAGAAAACAGAAAAAGAAAAGAACAATAAAAGCATAAATAATGGTGAGCAGGAAAGTAGGCTAGTAGAGCAATCAGGGTATGTGAAAAATGATTATGTACAAAAAGAAAAGAAAAGATCCCTGACAGGTGGGAGGAAAGAAAAAAAAAATTACTAAATAAATTCAGCTTTCATTGTCAAGAAGGCTCATGGTGGGGAGAGGGAGATTTAGCTTTTTTCAGTCAAAATGCAAAAACAAATCTACAAAAAGGTGAAAAACTGAGCATTTAAATCACTCATTTCAAATACAACACAAAGAGCTGCTGACTTGAAATATTCAAGGCCAAAAACGAGGTGATTTCCCATATCTGTGCATGAATGAGACTGCATAAAAGCAGAAGTCGTTCTTTTTCGCCTCGCCTGTCACAGAGACTTTCCACAGGAAGAAGCCAGCAGAGAATCTCTGGCCCTTTACAGACACTAAATACAAGACTATGACTAATTTGACGCTTCAGCAAAATATTCGCAAGAATTTGTACACCGCTCATTCCAGCTAAATTACAGCAGTTGAAATAAACGGCTGACTAAATCTGTAAATTTTACCTTGCGTGTATTCATTAAAACATGCTTACTGGAAACATGATGCTGTCACTCAATATTACTGCATTTACTGTGACAGAAGTGACATCCTATAATATCCGTTTGCTCATAAATCTGTCAGCGCATATGCCAGGCAACTTCAGCTCGGCTCCTGCCAGCCCGTCTGAATTATATTATGCTTTTTAATGGGGTTAACTTTCCTACAGGTAATGTTTTGGAATGGATTGAGGTTCATGTAATGCAATCAAATTGTCTTTAGGTGCCTCATGCAGAACAAATTTTTACAATCTTAAAACAATACATTTTAAACCATACACATATACATACTGTATACCAAGTTGCATTTAATAAAAGCCGCTTTCTGAATTCATACAGATTAAAGGGTTAGTTCACCCAAAAATTAAAATTCTCTCATTAATTACTCAACCTTATGTCGTCCCAAACCTGTAAGAGCTTAGTTCATCTTCGGAACACAAATTAAGATATTTTTGATGAAATCCGAGAGGTATATGACTCGTCCATAGACAGCAATATAATCACCACTTTCAAGTTCCAGAAAGGAACTAAAGACTAAAGAAAGTTGACGTGACTGCAGTGGTTCAATCTTAATTTTATGAAGCGATGCGAATACTAAAAAGCAAAACAAAAATAACAACTATATTTAATGATTTTTCCTCTTCCCTGTCAGTCTGTTACACAGTTGGCGCAGTGAACGCATGGCCATGTTTACATCTGAAAGCCGACTGCCGGTTCCTGCGTTGGTATCACGCAAATGTGTTGAACACAGCCTCGGCCAATACTTAGCCGGCATTCAGACGTAAACACGTAAGCTCTGCAACGCGTTTACTGTGCCAACTGCGTAACTGACTGACAGGGAAGAGGAAAAATTATTGAATAAAGTCGTTGAATTTTTGTTTTGTTTTTGCGCACAAAAAGTATTATCGTCACTTAGGGCTGGGGGATATATCGCATGCAATTGTAACGCGCATTTCGTCAGTAAAGCCGGTTCCCTGATTACCGCTAAATCGCCATCACCTGCTTTAAAATGGAGCGGCATTTAATAGACAGAACCGTAGTTCACTGACGAGCTACGCAATATCGCGTTCATTATCGCAGATATCGACTTCGATAATGAACGCGATATTGCGTGGCTTATCAGTGAACTACGGTTCAATTGCATGCGATATATCCCCCAGCCCTATGGTCACTTCATAAAATTAAGGTTGAACCACTGCAGTGGTTTTTAGCAATGTCTTTAGTACCTTTCTGGAACTTGAAAGTGTTGATTATGTTGCTGTCTATGGACAAGTCATATTCCTCTCAGATTTCATCAAAAATATCTTTATTTTTGTTCCGAACGAAGCTCTTACGAGTTTGGTGCAACATGAGGGTGAGTACTTAACAGAATTTTCATTTTTGGGTGAACTAACACTTTAATGTAAATTAAATGTTGCAAATGTAATGCAAATGAAATGTTAAATGTAAAATAAATGACTGTACTTTTTGTTTTTATTTCCTTTGGGGGAGGGTTCATTGAAAGTCAGTGGGGTCCAATGTTGTTTCTATCGCATCAGCGAAAAAAGCTAAAACAGATTTCAAAATATTTCCTTGTGTTTCATAGAAGAACAAAAGTCATACAGGTTTGGAACGATTTGAGGGCGAGTAAATGACATCAGAATTTTCATTTTTGGGTGAACTATTCCTTAAATTATAGCAGTACAACCCCTACTGAAGCGGCTAGATAAGCCTTCAAACGCAAAGTTGCGGTGACCGATGCAAAACACTGATTCAAGTGCTGCTCTCAGTGGCCAGCAGAGCAGCAGTGAGATGATTTAAAAATAAATAAATAAATAAATAAAAACGGGAAGACAGGAAGAGCAAAGAAGCTTGCAGCTCACGCCTGCCGGCAGACAAACAGCTAACAGACGCTGCCATTAACCACAAGTCTGGACTAAAGCACCACTTATCAGCAACAGAATCAATATCAGCCCAGCCTTGCTGTTGAGTACCTGCATAAAAACAGACGGCATTATGCACGCATTTAGTGTTAACATGCACGTGTGCATTTGTGTGTGAAAGGGCCCCATTAAACCGAGCTTCAGTCGGTCTGGTCAGTTGAGCGCCTGGGCTTTTCTGGCTAGGAGTTTTTTTTCCTTCTTTCACATGTTGCAAAAAAAGCACTTGTGGATTTGTTGAAAATATCTGATTTATGAGTGAGCAGTTAAGAAGCTTGTTCTGTCTCCCCCGGAGCAGCCAGAGCTCATTATGAGCTCTCAGCATCCGCAGAGCACCACTATTTTCAGACACTCAAGTGGTGATTCCAAAAAAAAAAAAAAAAAAAAAAAAAAGGGCAGAGACGCGGTGTTCTGGCACCGGGGTGGTTACTATGGAAACATAGTGGCTAGGCCCCACTGATGGCAAAGTGCATGTGTGATCAATGTTTCTTTTTTCCAAGACACTGTTTTTAGTCACTGTGGAAATGTTAAATTATGCTTTCAATTAGATTTACTTGTAAAGTGATTGTTTGTTCCATGTTAATTAATTTGAAACTTCTGTTTTGAAATAACAGTAAGTACCTCATTTACAGAAGCTAATTTCCAACCTGACAATAAATGTGAGAATTGGAAAAGTTGTACATAAATGCTATAATGTTGTATACGGCCACGTGCCAAGAGGACTGGAGCCGATGACTTTGATGAGCTTATTGTGGTGTAAAAAGTGATTTAAATTCAGATCACTTTACAGAGCTAACAGCACCATTAGTCACCATGGCTGAAACTCTATCTGGAACTGGATTTAATGATATTATCTGGATCCTGTCAGATTTGTCCTTGACTGTCAAAAGGTTTTGTGGGTTAAACAAGAGACTGTCATTAAATCCATGGACAGGTTTGCCTTTCAGCGCTTCCAACACTGTTGAACAGACATCCGAGATCCTTACCATAAGGGTTAGCTTAAGCCTAAAAACTATGTAGACGCATTAAGAAATAAAACCACAAAACTGTTTTATATGTTTCTTTACAATGTCTGTTTTGTACATTCAAAAGGAACATGCATTTGTAGCATAAAAAGAATTGTGTCTAGCAAAGTGGGATAGAATGCCTTTTTCCACTGACCTATTGGAAATATGGATTGATAAATCAAAGAAGCACGTGGATAGCAAATTAAGATCCATGAGATTTTTATTGCCATTTACAAATATTAAATTGTTTGCTAAATTGGTGCAATGGCTGAAAAAAAAAAAAAAAAAAGCATAAGTTGGACCTTTAGGGATACAATAGATTGTCACTGGGGTAGCACCCTCAAAGGATTAGTTTACTTTAAAATGAAATTTACCCCAAGATTTACTCACCCTCAAACCATCCTGTGTTTATATGACTTTCTTCTTTCTGATGAACACAACCAGACTTTTATTAAAAAATATCCTGACGCGTCCAAGCTTTATAATGGCAGTGAACGGAGCAACAAGTTTGAGCTTTCGTCAGACCGCCTTCCGTATTCAACTTACAAAAAACGTCAACTTACGTTTTTTCCGTAAGTTAAATACGTAAGGCGAAGGACGTAGCATAAGCGATTTGAACTGCGAGAGCGGTTAAACTTTCTTCGTAAGTTGAATACGGAAGGCGGTCTGGCGAAAGCTAAATATTTTACTTTAGAACTTGTGAAATATGATATTTTTCTTACACAAATGCATCGCTTTGCTTCAGAAAGCCTTTATTTACCCCCCGGAACCGTGTGGATTATGTTTATGATGATGGATGGATGCACTTTCTTGAGCTTCAAACTCGTTGCCCCGTTTACTGCCATTATAAAGCTTGGATGTGTCAGGATATTGATTAATATAACTGATTGTGTTCATCAGAAAGAAGAAAGTCATATACACCTAGGATGGCTTGAGAGTGAGTAGATCATGGGGTAATTTTCATTTTAAAGTGAACAAGTCCTTTAAAAGGGACAACTTTGCACTTTATCTACCCCTAAAAAGGTGCATACTAGTACTTTAGAGAAGTAGTATAGGCACTACTATTAGGAGTCAATAAGATACGAAGTTGTCCCTTTATGGCTACTGCCTCAGTGACAAGCCATTGTATCCCTAAAGGTATAATTTTTTGCACAGTTTTTTTTTTTTTTTTTTTTTTTGAGACTGTAAGGCATTTTGGAATCCTAAAATAGTAAAAATAATTTAGGGAAAATTAGACTTTATTTAGGCACTTTACTTTAGAGACACCAATCTAGTTATTAGTAAAGTAAATACATATACATAAATTAATTTTGTTCAGTTTGTTCAAAAAGAAAGACTACAACAAAATTAAAGGCCATTTTCACTATCCATCCACCATTTCTCAAATAATTTACTCTTGGTACAAAAGCTATCTCACCTCTATTGAAACTTGTGTGACTAGCATCCATTTAGTGTATAAAAAATATGCTATTTCTTACTATTTACACTTTGCTCCAAACATTATCCACAACTATTTACTCAGTGTAAATAGAATCTATCTTCTATTAAACAGTGTAAATAACTGCCGCCCAATATAAAAACCTATCAAAGTACCCATGTCTCTAAACGTAACATGTCCAAATCATGCACAACTTTCAAAACAGAATCACAATCAAGATTCTATCATTTCCATTGATCGTATTTATAGTTAGTTATCTTGCTAATATAGTATTAGGTCAGTCACATTGATGTGGAGATAAAGATGAAGGAATTCAAATGGGTAAAGCTTTAGCTGCTGGAAGTTTCCTTTAACACATTCCAAATTCAAACCAAAGAAAGTCACCAAGTGGAAAGCAACATCAATCACAAATGTCTGGCAATCCAGATAAGCCACAAAACAAATGATTAATGCTGTATACAAAGCTGAACGTACACAGTGTAAAAAGTTCAACAGAGGTTTCCACTGTGCTGGTGTCTTCACAATAATACAAGAGGATTCTGTGCCGAACAACACCTCAAACAGATCTGACATCCCTTGGTCTAAAATAGTAGCACTATGCAAAATTAAGCACACTTTCTGTCACAGCAAGTCAAACACTACACGGCTACATGTCTTGCTAGGGCCCTCATCACTAAACAAAATGACTAACCCCAGTGTCAGGCCTATGAGAGGCCCCACTGGCCTCTCCTTAAGCAGCTGAACTTGCACAAAAGCAGCCACATGGCTCCCAGTGGCATGCATCTCGCCGGCTAATGAGAGATGCAGCACTGAATTACAAATGTTCTGGCAGGAGGGTTAGCGTACCCAAAGACACTTCCATTACATCGCTGTAAGGGGGAGGTCTTCCATCTAAAAGCGCACTCTCTCACTCGCTTTCGCACACACACTCATATGAAAACCACAGAGGCTGATTTTTAAAAGCCTGAAATGATTACGGTATAAGCCACTTCCTCATTACAGTAAATGTTTTCAATATGGCTGCTTTCACTACGTACTGTCGATTCCAGTCTGCACCTGATCAGCGCGTTCGGAACGTATGGGATATTATACTGCAATTCCGAAGACTAATGGCACAATTATTCATAAAAGCAGACCGAGGAAAAGACAAAAACACCTCCAAAGAACAGAATGGCCAGTGAGCATCACGGAGGGGAACACAGTTGTGAAAGGGAAGTACTACTGCCAAGAGTTCTGCCTGTTGCTGCCACGTCTTGGCCACATGTCAGCATTCACGACAACATCAGTGAGGTTACCCTGCCTTGAGCCAAGTGCAAGCAAGACAAAATACAAAAGAACCGAGAGAGCCTGTCTGGAAATAAAGATTGAAAGGGGAACAAGTTCTACATTCTTAAATGTACCATTTCTGGCATTTACTATTAGGATGTAATAACAATTCCCAATACTTAAGAATCCTGTCCACGGAATTTCACAATTTCTACTTCCTCTATTGCTTGGATAGTTCAAGAGATATAAATTACAACATCTTTGGTAGAAGGTGTGGGTTTATAACCATTTTGATTTTGATAGGTTTTAGGAGGCATTTGGTTAGAGAGTCAGACTTGTAACCCAAAGGTTGTGGGTTCGAGTCTGAGTACCAGCAACCAGTAACAGAATTCTCTTCCACTCTCATTATCCTCAACTGACGTTTCCCTTGAGCAAGGCACCTAACCCCCAATCGCTCCCTGGGTACTGCAGAAAAAATGGTTGCCCACTGCTCCGGGTGTGCGTAAGTATTCAATAATACTCACTGTTGTGTGTGTAGACTTGGATGGGTGAAATGCAGAGCAAAAATTTCGAGTTTGGGACAACACACTTCACTCACTTGAAATATTTGGACAGTGTTTTGCCCTACGACAAGAAAAATCTTTCATGACATTTGTCTCAGATGGCAAAATGATTCCAAAATTGTATAGTGTGAACCTAGCTTAACTTCTGCTCTACAGAAAAAAATCTAGTTCTGCCCCTTTGTTCAGATCTAGTTCAAGACCTAACCCTAAAATCTATATCTAGTCCAATTTTAGAGGTTAACTGCACCATTAAAAAGAAGCTTAAATAAAAGCAGCCAAGTAGACGTCGTAATCCTCTGAAATGGTGCTGGTGAAGATAGCCTAACCTTTTTGACAGAACTTTTGCAGATGAAAGTAATTTTAATAGAAATCCACACAATCAAGAACTTCAAGTTAGGGCAGAAGATTTACCCACATGGATTTTGCAATGGGTTCAAGTTCACCGATTCGCTGTGTGAGTTGTGCTTTATACATTGCTACACTAATGATAACAGACAGACAATTTTGTAGAAGTTTGTGGCCTAATGGTTAGAGAGTCAGACTTGTGACCCGAAGTTTGGGAGTTCGAGTCTCAGTACTGGCAGGAATTGTAGGTGGGGGAAGTGAATGAACAGTGCTCTTTTCCACTCTCATTACCCTTGAGCAATGCACCTAACCCCCAATCACTCCCTGGGCGCCAGAGTAAATGGCAGCCTACTGCTCCAGGTGTGTTCACGGTGTGTATGTGTGCTCGTACTTGAATGGGTGAAATGCAGAGCTCAAATTCTGAATATGGGACACCATACTTGGCTACACTTGGCTTTTTTTTTTTTTTTGCTAATGTGACCACACCTTTAGTAAGGTGAAAATTGGCAGTGACATTGTATTAGACTTTATGCCATGACAAAGACCAATACTTCACTTTCTTGCCCCAAAACAGTACATCAAATAAGGAAGTGTAGACCAAAGCCAACTTTATGCAGTCATTCTGCTGATACAGCCTTCCATCAAAGCCCAAGTCCTCTCCAATGCATGACCACATGCTCACTCACCACAGAAGGCCTCCATCTGATATTCTGCCCTCTTATCTCATTATAATTCAAAGTACAGGACAGAGGAATGAAAGGCAGGGAGGGAGAACATTCTTTGAGCGCAACACTTAAGCCGCACCACTTATCAAAGCGCTGCTGCACCTGTTTTCATGTCAGCAGAGCAAATTCCTCACATTACGTGGGCACATCCGTATACGTAACCGCCCGTGCATGTTTGCTGATGTGGGAGTGCGTCCTGTGCAAGCAGTCACACATTGATCAAGGAGCTCTGCACTTGTGGAGGTTAGATCACATTTGATTGTAAAGGTCGATATGCAAAAGGCCACATTGCATAATATACCAAGCTGGTGACGCAACAGCCATAAAGGACAACGGCAACACTTATCCACGACTGCACCAGGCAAGATTCTCTTAACGATGTCGTGAGGTGAAGCATCGTCACATGGCAGAGGACTATGGCAAGTAGCTTTGAGAAAATTTCCTTCTGAAAAATTAAATGGATTAATATAAAATTAATAAACTATCACTCATGCCAACCTCTCAAGTGATCTGGCATTTTACATTAAGAGATTCACACATAGCCTCTACTGATATGCAATTTTGTAAAATTGTTTGTAAAGTCCCCAATGTCAACAAAGACTGTAAAAGACTTGCATACACACATTAACGTGGATTATAATTACAATTTTAAAATAAAAATCCAAAACATCAAGCCATCCCACAGCTAATTAACTAATACCGCCGATATTAAATATAGGTAAGAGTTTTGTTTATTCAGTATCCCCTAGAATCAAATCAGATATGTTGTTTCTTTCCCTTGGCATTTCTAATTATATCCTTGCAAAAACTGCTTATTTGCAACTAACTTGTGGTTCATTAAACCACTTATAATATCAGACATCAGAAGTAAAAAGACAGTTTTTCATCATAGCAGAATTTACATTATTCTTATCCATTATGTGTCTATGATGAAGTAACATTTATCCAAAGTAAGTCCACATTGGAGATTTAGGATATTAAAAGTGTTATAACTAGAGGGGTTCATTCAAATACATCTAGTTCATTCAAATATGACCCTCAACTAACAAACTCACAAAATTAACTCAGGTCTTTTCTAACAGCTGGCCTTCTGAGGTATGAATTTTGCCATGTCACATCCTTGAAAAAAAGCAAGGGGGAAAAACCCCATTTGCATTAAAACAGAGGGTTAAATGAAGCACAGTGGCGCTAGCGGCAGGCGCTGAAACACAAACATACAATCTCTCACACGCACACACGCGGAGCCTCACAGCTTTCTCCTCACAAATGGACAAGGTGCCCGCATTTACATTGTAAAGCTGGAGGACTCTGAGCGGGGGAAGGGGTCAGAGGGAGGGCTTGGTGAGCCTTGGCCCTGCTCTCTATTTTTGTTTCCAGCTTTTTTGTGCGCCACACACTGCAGTGGATTTTTCAACTTGGCCCTCATCAGTTGTACGCCTGATGAAACAAACACTGACAGCTTCTTTACATTTGTAAAGGCCCCTACAGCAGCTGTGCCTATCTCACCACACGTCTATGAATCAGGGCCCGACCCCAGCTGGGCCTGCAGAGAGAGAGAGAGAGAGAGAGAGGGATAGGGAGAACGAGAGAGGAAGAATAGCCATGGGTAACCCCCCGTTCCCCCCACACCATGTGCCATGTTCACTTCAACAGAACAGGAACACAAACGCGAGCTCTGGCTGCATTCATTAGCCAAACTCTGAAATCAAAACCAGCGTAACTCTTCGCTCTAAAAACAGCCCTCAAAAATAATTATACAGAGAAGTTGTTTCAGAGAGTGTCAGGACGGCCTGAAAGCCATTAAAGGAGCTCGTCTGAAAGCAGAAGTGCCTACGTGCCCCCCCTTCTGCTTTTCACACACGTCTATCAATCAGGGACGGTCTAATTGCATTTCCTTGTTTGCTCTTATTAACATCTATTATCATATTTTTTTTTCTCTCTCTCTCTCTCGATTTCCACTAAATGAATTTTAATAATATTCACAGAACATGTGAAGGAAAAATGGGGTAATAAAAAAATTGAAGAAGGAGGGAAAAAAAGAAAAGAAAAACAAACCTTGCACTCATGTTCCAGGGGATATGGTTAAGCCAAGCATGTATAATTGTCTTACGCTAATTAAGGGGAGGCTGAATCCAAGGGGCCAAGAGTTGTGCAGGCCCGGGGGACAGATCCTTCAGGTTGTTTTTGTTGTTTGCCTGACCAGATTTTAGCACAGCTGCCTGCACTGCACAGATGTGACATGATCAGCCATGTTCTGAACGGTTCAGATCCATTCAACACACCCTACACAGAGGCTCAAGACCCTGACCATACAGATGTGTGTTCACTATGGAGCAGATCCTTGTCAGGCATGCAACCATACACAAATCAAATAGCTAAAATTAATTCTCACTTTGTTAATGACAACAATACAAAAGGGGGAAAAAAAAGACCCAAACTCAAACAGCGTTCACACTTTTGACCTTTACACTCTTGATTACATAGATAAGGTTATTAAAATAATTTCTCAAAATAGTGTGCCCCAAAATGGACATTTCCAGCCGAATAAATATTTTAGAAGAGAGAATTTCCATTATTTCAGACATGTCCAGATTTCCATGACAATGGGATCCCTGTACATGAAAAGTTATTATTATTATTATTATTATTATTCAAATATAAATGTTGGTCATAAACCAGATAACTAATGAATTAAATATATAAAGAAAAAAAAACATAGCTAAACTATAATAAAATATAAAGCTTGTCCATTCCTGACAATATTTTGACAAGTTTCACAAGGAAGGCCTTTTAAACTAATGGTAGTACACAGGGTTTCTCTGAATCATTCTTCTCAGGGATTACAAGTCACCACGTGGTGTAAAAGGCTACTTTGTCATCACTTTCATTTCCCTTGTCAATCAACAAAAGTAATTGCGTCACACTTGTGTGAGCTACCGTAACATTAAGAGACGTTGCACTAAAGCTACGTTGAACAAAATTACTCAAAGACCATTTCCATCACCTTTATGGAAAGCGATAAGATGTCATGGAGATCGAGCACTACCGAAGGAAACTGCCATGGTGCGTCATCATAACCTATACCCTCCCAATGTTGGTTTCATTCCTGTTAACCTGTTGCTGATGAACTGAAATAAATATCACTACACTAAAACATACACTTAAAGCGCAACAAAGTCCTTTCCATGTAGCAATACCGGTCAAAATATGGTTCGGTGAAAAAAAAGTTCAATATGAGGGCACGTGACAAGCCTACTTCAAGCAGCAGACAAAATTGGCTGCACGAGCTAACCCTTTCACGCGCTAGCGGGAAATTATTTCTCGGCCCTGGTTTGGTTTGAGAAGAAACTAAAGTAAGGACTTGGACAATGAGATATGTAACAACAGTATGACAAACTCTGACAAAAGAAACTTCTCCTCAAGTACAGGTAAAGCGCCAGGGAAACGCGGGTTAAGAGTCAGTCAGTTCTTTGAGGGTTAACTGATAGGAGGTTTGGTCGGCTGTCTCTGAGGAGACTCGGGTTTTTGTTATGGTAGTCTTGCTTAATTCCGCTCCCGAGGAGAGTTTAAATCACCATCCAGAAAAGTTCAAGCCCTATATGTAGTCCCCCGTTCTCCAATATAACACGACAAGCTCGCCGGTTCACTAACCCATCGTACTGGTGGAGATAGTAAAATGGTCGGTTTCCTTTGCACGCGAACCTCTGCAATGCGACTGTAGTATATATTCCACCATAAACGACATTCCACGCGCTTAATCTAATCAGTTGTGTAATATTACGACCCGTTAACATTCAAGGTTTTAATCTGCTTAATAAAACGTGCAGAAACTCTCAGAGAAAAAGCAGACAAAAAAGGAAGAGTTTCATGCACAGTGATGCCCACAATACTGGCCGCTGCGCAAGCTCGTGTTTTCTAGTTTGGCGTTTGTACTTTAAATTGTGAAGATTGAAGACAATCCACTCTTCTGAATCTTAAATAAAATAACTACATCTGCCTCCAATGTCGAGCTTTCTCGGTTGTCAAAGTTCCTTACGCGTTCACTTTAAAAACATTAAAGAGCCCATTGCTTACACTTAAGGACGAACGAGTTACATCTGAGATAAACAAATACCAGGGGAGTTGAGGTAGTTGCATTTATGACCCGTATTCCTGCAGATTTCAGTTCGGGAAAACAAATCTCAGAATAAAAGAAGGCGATATGGTTGTCCTCGCGGCTTTGAGACGGAAAGCAATGAAGAGCAAACAAAGCCATACTAGTCACAATTGTGCTTTAACGCTGGAGTTTGTGTACCAACAACAACCCCTAACAAAACACGTCCAGGTTTATAAACGAGTTCTGCAAGCTAACATTTGTCGTGCAAAAAAAAACATACGCATTCCCAATGAGGATACCAATGCAAAAGCTAGGAAAAGCGATGTCTGAGAAAAACAAACAAACAAACCTTTTAATTGATTTAAGTGCCGTGAATCATGCATTTACGCCATCCTTTTAAATCAAGACTAAACACAACATGAGCCATCCGTGATCAAAGTTTACGCATTTAACATCGACACAAGCGCGAGACCATCGAACAAACTTAAGGTCAACCGCATACAAAGGATCAATACTTACGTATTTCTTCTGAATGATATTCCTCTTAGGTCTTTCCTTGCTCATTCTGCAATCCAAAATGATTTACTGTTAAGGAGAGAATCGCCACATGAATTTTCTTCCTGCTTCTTTTCTTTTTCCCGGAGCAATGCGATTTAAATCCCCTGTAGTTTGCTTGGCTGTGTAGAATTCCCTCTTCGATCGCCGATGATTCCTAATAGAATCGTGGAATTACTGATAATCCCAAAATTAGGGATCCATCGCCAAGGGTAAAGGGCAAAATAAACAATTGCATCGGCATACCATAGTTAAAACCACTCGCCACAATAACTTCCATCAGTGATGTTCATCCCGGTTCTTTAAAACACGTAGGTTTATTCAAGTGAGGATGTAAATGTTCGGTGGTGAGTTACATCTTGTTTTTAAAAGGCTTATCCGATGATAGGATGAAATAAATAAAATTTTAAAAAAGGAAAAGGATTCGTGGTCCGTTTTGGCTGGAGCTAGCAGACGGTGAGTGAACTCTCCAGCAGCACCACGGGCTCATCTGAACACAAGGCGAAGCTTCTTTCTTTAAGCAGCCTATCACACCCGACAGCACGCTCAGCGGTAACTTTAAAAGGACTGCCGCCTTAGGGAGCGTCGCAAAATGACCATTCGTTCAGGGGAACGAACAACACTTCAAAGTTGCCGAATAAAAGAATGAGCGATTAAATCAACATGGGTTCAGTATGGAGAGGGAAGAAAGTTCAAATATTTTCCAGCTCCGGTGAATTCAAGACAGTTGTTAGATGTAGTTTTTGTTTTCGGGCAGTTTTAAATAGCGAGAAGAATTCTCACTGCGCCCTTTGTAAGATAGTGATCTGCTCTCTAGAAATGTTTGTGTTCATCGTGGGGGGAAAACGAAGCACGCGGTCGTTTTTTTTTTTCCTCCACGGTAGGTCCGTTTTCATATTTAAACAGTCTGGGCTAATTGTTACAGAACATCTTAGAATTTAGATTTGACAGCAATGTTTACCCATTCATTAACTCTGTTGGCCTACTGTGTTGTGTTACAGGTAAAACTCCCCAAACTAATAAATATATATATATATATATATAAAATAATGATTTTCTAAATTAAACACTAAATAACATTTTTTCCCAAACATTTTTAGCTTGTTAATTAGTTGATAGTTATTCTTCAAATACTCAAGATAAAGGTTGTCAGCATGCACACAATACTCACAATTTCTTATTTTCTGCCATTGGTGCGTACTTCGAACAGCTAATACCGGACTTTAAGTTATAACAAAATCGTTATTTATACAGGTCGATTTTGTGCTGATTTTCAAACTAGAGCCAAAAAGTATCGATGAAACGGTATTTTGCTGACCTGGGCAGTAATTTGAGTCATTTAATTTAATTTTTAAACGTTAAAATAAAATAAATAAATAAAAAATAAACGTTGAAATGTATTTCTGTGACTACTTGGAGCTTGTGTCTCAAGTACACATACTATAAGAGCATTGTTGATGGGCACACTTTGAGAGTTTGCTACAATCTGGTGGTCACAAACTGAAAAAATGCAAGTGTACACTAGACTTAAAGGCCTATTTCACAGAAAGGCAGGATAAACCCTTAGTTCATTTACAACATTTAGCTTTTATAAATGTGCCTTAGAAAAAACATCATTACTGGTGTGCTTCTTGAGACAAAACGATGGCAGTGACATATTTTAAGAAATGTCAGTGCAAGTTGCTTTCAGTTATGCCAAGCTTGCCATACAGGACTTCAAACGTTGGCAGATCACTGTGCTGTTCAGACTTGCTGTGGAGTCTTTAAGTCATTGTGGTGTTCACACTATGTAAATGATCCACAACAGGGAGTTACACACTACACGAGCTGACAACCACTCTGTTAACCAATGAGTTTATTTGAAAATGGACATTGGGAAGAAATTATATTAAATTTTGAATTAAATTTAATTAAAATTAAATAAACCCTTTCACACATAAGTTTAAAATATTCTGGCTGACCTCCCAGAGTTAAAGGGATAGTTCACCCAAAAATGAAAATTTGATGTTCATCTGCTTACCCCCAGGGCATCCAAGATGTAGGTGACTTTGTTTCTTCAGTAGAACACAGATGATGATTTTTAACTCCAACCGTTGCGGTCTGTCAGCCGTATAATGCATGTCAATGAGAAATCCATCTATAAGAGTCAAAAAAACACAACAGGCAAATCCAAATTGAAACCCTGCGGCTCGTGACGACACATTGATGTCCTAAGACAGGTTTGTGCGAGAAACCGAACAGTATTTATTTAATTTTTTACCTCTAAAACACCACTATGTCCAACTGCCCTCCACATCCGGTTAGTGAGGTCTGACAACGGAAGTGATTGATGTCTCGCACTCATTGAAGCAAAGCGCGAGACATCAGTTCCATCATCAGAACGCGTTTTTTGACCTCACTAACTGGATGCTGAACGCAGTTGGACATAGTGGTGTTTTAGAGGTAAAAAATTATATAAATACTGTTTGTTTTCTCGTTTCGTGCCTTAGGACATCAGTGTGTCGTCACAAGCCTCAGGGTTTAATTTGGATTTGCTTGTCGTGTTTTTTTTTTTTTACTCTTATAGATGGAGTTCCTATTGACACGCATTATACGACTGACAGATGGCAACGGTTGAAGTTAAAAATCATCATTTGTGTTCTACTGAAGTCACCTACATCTTGGATGCCCTGGGGGTAAGCAGATAAACATCAAATTTAAATTTTTGGGTGAACTATCCCTTTAATGCCACCATTAGAATGTTTCCTTTATTGTTTTCATGGTGACACGTCATGATTGTCACGTGACTCTCCGCGGCCACACTGTTTGATAGATGTATCGCTTTTCTCACCAACTATCTGATATTCAGATTCTCATATATTTGCAAGTGAGTGTTTTGTCATTTAAAAACCTACATCATGATCTTGACCTTAATCTATAACGTGAGATGGCCGTCGCCTTGTTTGTTTGCGCTTTAATTCAGAGAGTCCTATCAGTCGGATTTATAGGCTACAGCACGTGAATTCAGCCATTCGTTCCAAAATACATGTGGCCCATGAACTGGGAGAAGAATAGAGTAAGCTTTATAGTTACTTACACAATGTGTATCTGATATGAATAAACGTTGGCAAATTATGGGCTATTTGAATGTATTGTTATTGCTGCTTCCATAGACAGTGTATATTTCATTGGCTGCTGTGTTATGACACGTGATACCACAGGATATCGAGTCGGCTGACAGATCCAGATATTTAGCATGCATGCTAGATATTTTTCTGGCCTCAGTAATGTGTCGGCAATGCGTCAGCGAGCCTCTCTGATGCGTCGTTTAGTAGTTCACACATAAAGATTGGAGAGCGCCGATCACCCGCTGATTTTCCCCCAATTTCAGCCCGACCTGTCGACGAGCTCGTTAACTTGCAAATTGGGCTTAACGTCATGTAGTGTAAACTTGGCAATTAAGGGGTCATATAATACTACTTTCACAAGAAGTAAAATAAGTCCCTGATGTCCCCAGAGTGTGTATGTGAAGTTGTAGCTCAAAATACCCCACATATCATTTTGTATAGCATGTTAAATTTGTCAATTTTTGAGGGTGAGCAAAAACGCTCAGTTTTTGTGTGTGTCCCTTTAAATGCAAATGAGCTGCTTCTCCCAAGAAGAGGGCGGAGTTTCAAGAGCTCCTGTTAGCAGCTCTGATTACCTCACACAGACAAATGTCAGAAATGTAGAATGCAACAGGATGTTTCTAAATGGTTAGTTGATGAATTAATGTAGCTGATGTGGAGTTAACTATCTTAAAGTCATTGATTAGCATATTCTGTCATGATAATCTATAAATCACTCGTGTGGGAACTGTTGTAAAATGCCTACAAAGCCAGAGAATATATGCTGCATGAAGATAGAACAGGTATAGTTTAGTTTAATTATGGTTATAATTTGTCATGTTGTCATCTCTCTTTAATGACATGCTATTGCATTTGTGTTACGTACTGTATTGCAATAACATGGCCTCACCCCCTTTGTTGTGTGTTCTCGGGAGCAGGGTTTATGTAAATTTCAGGGTTAGTGATGTCACTACCCCGGGAAGAAGCTTGCTGTAGTCCCTACTAGCCGTTTGTTGTAATCCTTAAACAGAGAATTCTTTAAAAGAAAATATCTTGTTTGCACTGAACTTTGAGTGTCATAAATTTGCAGATGTTGTTTATGCTCTAAAAGGTGAAATCTTAATCAACCACCCCTTTAAAATAGCTCAAACATGCATTTTAGTCTGGGACTAGGCTTAAGCCTTGTCTGTGAAACCCGGGGGAAAGTGTATTGTACTGAAACACTTCTGGTAATTGGACAAAAGTGAAATGAATCTCTAGAAATGAGTCACAAATCAGATCTTGAAACAATGACAGGAATCTGAAAGGACTGTGTAAGTGATTCACAAAAACAAGTTTGTCACACTAAACGGAATATTCACATTTTTTGTCATCATGGGTGACTGTGGAATAACCCTTGCATGGGAACAAAAACATGACAGATGAAGAAAAACCTGGCATTTGTCTATAAAGATTTGCTCAGCTGTCTGTGAGTGCATAATGCAAGATATTAGCCTACAGCTGCTTTCCATTGTAAGGTTATGATGATGCCTAAATGTGTGTAGATTATTTATTTATTTGTTTGTTTTTAGTGCATACATGAGTTCAGCCCAAGAGCTTGTGTTTGGTCAGAAGTAATAGAGCAGTTTATTGATTACCTCATTTAGAGTTTTTCTTGTAGACAAAGTAAATGTTGTCTTAACGTGTTATGGATAGAATATGTTGTGTTGGTGTATAGCTTTATCGTCCATATAGTAACATGAGAGCATGAATTATGCTGTAGATTTGTTTTACAAATCCTGCTGATCAAAGCCATGCCCATGAATTGCATGAACAAGGATCATGGTGGATCAATACATAAAAGATGAATAATTTAATTTCAGCCTGCTGTTTTACATATATCTAGACTCCTAAATTCAAATGGAGCACATTTAATGGTGTTGGCAGCACACTGGCAAGTTTAATCAATAATAAATTGTAGGGGGAACATAATTACAGGAATAGTTCTGTTAAATTTTATTTGGAAGCGACACCAGATACAGGGATAGAAGACAAACAGAGGAAATGTGAAACATAAGCACTTCCTTGCCTTGCAGCAGCTGCATTTTTTGCATGCTTCTTGATAAGTTCCTAATAACTGTGTGGTTTTTTTTTAAACAGTGTATCAATATAAGAGAAATAAAAGACCTAGCAAAGATTAGGGCCAGAACAGCGTCAGGAACTTTGGTTTGTTCTGTGCACTTCAAAAGCTCTTGAAAAAGTTAAGATATTTGTCTGTTTTGACTCTTGAGAGTCTTGAAATATCTATGACTGCAGACTGTTTAAAGGAAATTTCTGCATTAAGTACTTGCCCTCATGTCATCCCAAACCCTTAAGACCTTTGTTCATCTTGAGAACTCAAATGAAGATATTTTTGATTAAAACTGAGAGTTTCTGAACCACACATAGGCAGCAACGACATTTACCTTTTGAGGTCCAGAAAGGTAGTAAAAAACATTGCTAAAATAGTCAACAACACTACAGTGGTTCAAACTTAATGTTATGAAGCGACGAGAATACTTTTTGTGCACAAAAACAAAATAAAAAGAACTGTTCATACGCAGTTGACGAAGTGAATGCAGTGCAAGCACCGTGTTTGCATCCAAATGCTGGCTCAAATCAACTATTGGCAACAGACAGTGTTGTTGAAGACATAATTTTTTGTCATAACATTTGTTTGTTTTTTTATTGCACAAGATAAGGGTACAGGTTCTTCTTAAAAGTTGACACTTGCTGCTAGCTGTCAGTCAACCTGTGACGACTGCATTTATTTAGTCCAGCGGTAAAATCCTTTATCATGAGGTATTTTTCATTTGTGTCATGTATCGGAGCATTCATTACAAATTTAATTTGCTATTTATTGATTGTGTTAGTCATGTCACTTAAATATTTAAATTAGGAATGCATTTTAATATATCTCGAGTAACATGACATAGAAATGTCCAATACAACCTCAATGAGGACAACTGTCGTGTGAAAACAACAACAACAAAAAAAAAACTGTTTAGTATTTAGTGAAAGTTTCAAATCCCCTTGAGGCAACTGTCAACATTTCCTTTAAACAAAAAACAAATAAATCACATGATAATTATAATCTGTCAATCATGAAAAATAAAAAAAAATTGGTCAAATTCAGTGGTTTTCTAGATGGTAAAGGGGGCATATTAAAATATTATTAAGATAATATTAGACTAAATTGAGTACTGGCCCAGACAACTGTGATGTCTTTATTTTGATTCTCATGGGAATGTTTTTAAGTGGGAGAATTTTAAAAAGAAATGAGTTATGGCTTGGGTAAACCATTTAAAAGACTCTGTTTCAAGAAAACACATCACAGCAATCCTTTCTTTTTAGACTCCCTTAATCCTTAGGGGCATTTGTTAACAGCAAATGTTACAGTATCATGCCTACTAAATAGGCACCATATCTGAGAAGATCCAAGGATCAAATGAAGAGTTCAGATGCAAAAACCTCTAAGTACGTCTGCCATGTTTTCTTTTAAATGAGCATATTTTTTTGCTCCTATGTTTAGATTCAGTGATTTCACTTTAATTGCAATGAAACGGTATTTGTTAAATGCCAATGAATTCAGTAAAGTGACATTTTTGAAAACATTTTTGAAAACATTTGACTGTCTTTTGCTTCAAAATCAGCTTCATGCACTCTTAGCCCGGATTTTATATTAACTTAAAAATATAACTACAATATACTTAAAATATTTAAGTTTGGTTGCTTTACTTATAAAATATGAGTATATTCTACTAATATGTGGGTGTATTTGAATGTGTTAATAAATGTAAGTTAAATGCACTTAAATTATGACGTTTTTCTCCTGACCACGCCTCCTACACACTGGTTTTTATGGCAGGTAATGACGCCATTTTGTCCTGGTGTATGTGAATTCAAGGAGCTGTTGATGAACAGTTGGAACATTTGTTTTGGCTGTTCTACAGACATTTTTTCCAAACATTTACCTTTTTATACTGTAGTTTTTCACCAAGTGAGAAACTCTCAATTTTTAAGTTACCACCATCGAGATCAGGGTTTGTTTTAGTTGAGCTCTTGACCCTTGACTTTTTAATATTAAATTTTGTTTGGGCAGTTTTAACTGCATTAAAACTGACCAGACAAGCAAAGTTATAAGATGATCAGGTGGTGTTGATTATGTTTTCACATAATCATTATTTGATCTGAATCACTGAACTCATTAAGAGCTCAATCTCTGATAAGCAACATATTCTGATAAACAGTTCAACTCTGAACATTAGAAAACAAGCTACTAAAAAGTCACAGAAAAACAGCAAAACTTAAATAGTGAGAATAAAGAAAATTACTAAAACAATTCAGCTCATAATTTATTCATGCAGCAATGCATGATGGGAGGCATGGATGCATTTTGATTGGTGGCAAGTTAACTTGCTTAGTACACAGAACTTAAATATACTATGTGTAATAACTACAAAGTAATTAATATTACAAAACATTTTAAGTTAAATGAACTCAAATTATTAAGTTAACATTACTTAAAAAATTTAAGGCAACGAGTTACCTAGGTTTTTTTAAGTAGATTCTACTTATCCGGGTTTACAGTGTGTGTCAACCTTTAAGTCCACCTCTTTGAACAACAAGACTTTTCTGTCAGTTTTACAGCAGCAAAGTTGTGTTCACCTGCTCACGAAATCCTGTCATTACCACTGTAAAGATGGACAAAACATGATAATAACTTGCAGCTCGGCAATTGAAAGCCGGCTCATACACACACCGTCATTCATCTTGAAATCATATGATTCGATTTGCATATTTTATTGGTTCTTCTGTGGACATTTGCTAACAAAGGTGAAGCGGCGTTTAGCAGTTTCTGCCAACGAACCGGTATTTCTGAATTGGCTGACGCTGGGATTTAGCGGAATTGAAGCGATGCGGAGAGCATTCGCTCAATATCATTATCTCATTTTTTCCGGAGGTGGCATTTAGCGGCTTTTGCATCTGAACTCTTCAAATATACTCTGAAAATGTAAGAAAAAAAAAAAGATTGAGTGAATAATTTTCAGCCGTGCAGATAATTTTCTGCTTTTCTGCCCACCGCCTTTGTCACAGCAGAGAGAACAGTTGTTTTCGAGGAACAGCGATGTCATTTTCTCCCCCTTTTGTTGCTTGTAGTTTGCTGTGGTCTCTAGGGCTGCCCAGACTCTGTTGTGAGTGACATTTAAACCCAACTGAATCAATGAGACAGACTGCTTTGGGGCTCCCAGGTACCGCTGCGACAGAGCCAGCTACACTCGCACACACATAGTCACACCCAGAGGAGTTCACTACAGCATTCTGGTTGCAGCACATTGCACCCTCAATGTTTTTTTTTTTTCTTTCTTTTTTTCTGTCTTATCATAAGTTGCCACCATGACACTGCACAGACCTGGTAGTCCAAAGCTTAAAAGTGGTGTTATTGCCTGTATGTGTTTTTATGGTGGCTGTAGCCACAGGGCTCAGTGAAGGACAAGCCAGCCATTGATTAAAGCTTTCACTCTTGATAGAACTAATTGTACGGTGAGGCTGAGCAGACTGGCTAATTCAGGTTGATGTTCGCTGACCGGGAGCAGGGCGAATTACAGTGACTGAATCAAGATTGATTTATGAGCTAAGCATAAAATCTATATTCATGTTAAAAGATTAAATTGAAATATATTGCGGCATAAATCAGGTTCTCCTTGAAGCACAACTTTTTGTAGAGAAATATGTCATCAGTATTGGTGGCTGTCTGTAATTAGACAATAAATTTTAATTTAGAAAAATGTCATTATGCAAGGCAAACTGTTGCTTTGAGTAACGTTCAACATTCATGATAAGGATAAGGCATCCTTTGAGTACAGCTCAACCCTTGTTGACTGCAATTACAGTGCAAAGCTGAGCTGGGAGAGGGTATAACTATTTAAAGTCACTTTTCCCCAGAAATGTAAAAACAAGATGGAGTTTTTCTGGTGTGTAAGATGGTCAAAGTTGTAACGATGCAGTGCTGAGAGACTGAACTCTCTCTGCTCCTTTCATTAAAGTAGTGTTAGCCCCTCCCCCCTTTACCCAGCCTCTGCACTCTACCGAGACCAGTCGAGATCACAAACATGCTGGGTTTTTAGTACAGCTCAACTCCCCCATCACAAGGGATTCCAGTCCCAGTGTATGATAATTGGACACCTTGAGTAAGAAAATCCCCTCTGGAAATATACTCACCTCAGGTAATTGCATCAGGTAAATGAAATGTAAACATTTGTAATCGTGAGCTAAGGCTGCGCTGCTGCTGCAACAACAACAACAACAAAAAAGTTGAAAAGCACAATATTAATTGCACACATAAAACCATTATTTTACTTTTACCCAACCCATACAACAACATCCCACCCCCCCCACCCCCCAGTACATTTTTGATGTTACTTTTGAGATGTAAATCACTATTATCTACGTTTATAAAGGGATAGCTCAATACGAATACAATCAGAGTTATATTAAATAATGTCCTGGCTCTTCAAAGCTTTATAATGGCAGTGAATAAAGCATGCGATTTTGAAGCCCAAAAAGTGCAACCATCCATCATAAAATATATCCAGAAAGCTCCAGCTCACTCTTTCGCCATAAATCGATGCTTGCGGCCATCTGTCGGAAGCTAGTTATTTTAGTTTTTAAAGTTTTAAATATGGATATTTTTCTTAGACAAATGCATCGCTTCACTTCAGAAGGCCTTTAGTAACACCCCAGAGCCGTGCGGTAATGATGAATGGTTACACTTTTTTGGGCTTGAAAATCTCATCCTCCTCTGTTTACTGCCATTATAAAGCTTGGAAGAGCCAGGACATTATTTAATATAACTCAGATTGTATTTGTCTGAAAGAAGAAAGTCATATACACCTAGGATGGCTTGAGAGTAAGTAAGTCATGGAGTAATTTTCATCTTTGGATGAACTATTCCTTGAAGTGCAGGATAGATTTGGAATGTGATCAGTATAAAGGGAGGAGTGTCAGTCCTATCTTTACTTTAAAGCTAGATCCACTGGGAAGACAACTTTCAAGTGCAGTCTCCCACAAACAGTAGATCACGCCTTTTTTGAAGACAGTCACTTGTGACTAGTGACTTGTGTAACTAGTCAAATAATGGAGGGATCAGTTGTCTAAAGATGTCAATACTCTGTCTTAATAAGGTATAATGCAGCAAATGTCTGTACATGCTGAAAGTACAGAGTGATGTGGCAATCACAGCCAATCAGAGCATCATGTTAATAAGTAATAATGATTTATTATATAACTATGAGGAGGGGCTGCCCTGTACAACAGAAACCAAGCAACTGACAGAAAACCCTAGAGTTAGATGGGTAGTTGAAACAAAGTCAAAGTAAATTAGGCATGAAATGTGCTTTACGTACATTTGGTACTGGAATAGAGTTGATTTTAGGCCCTGTTTATCGTGGCATGCCTGGTTAGGACATGCTGTTAGGAAAAAGGATGAAGTTTTAATACTTCAATACCATCTGTGACCTTATAACTTTAGCCACTTAACAGAAGCCCCGCCGAATTATCTCTGCCAGATTAATGAACGAATTCCACCCACACAAGTAATGGGACTGGCTGTCTGTCAGGAAGCGTTTTAAGCCTGTAAGAGTGACTCATCTGGGTCAGATTGTCCTACAGGTGGGTGTTTGGGTGAATGGACCCCTCAGCTTTCCCACTCTGAGCCTGAGTCTTTTCATGGCCTTGGACACCTGCATCAGGCACAAAGGCCAGCTTGAGCTTTTGTTGGAGTTACTAGAGAGAGAGCAAGTGAGAGAGAGAGAGAGAGAGAAGGAAAGGAGAGAGAAGAAGAAGAAGAAGAAGGGGGTTGGGGTGTTTCTGACCTCAGCCACAAAGAAACAAAGTAACACAAATGGGCCATAGGCAGGCCACAGCTGGAGAGAAGAGTGATGGACACCAGTGTGGGTGGTCCAAGAGAGAGAGAGAGAGGGGTAAAGATACGACTAATGACTAGAACAGCCAAGGAAACCCTTAAAGTACAGTACCTGATGAAACCTTTTATAGGCTCAGGGCCAGAGCACTCCAAGTCAAGATTAAGTGTGAGACAGTATGGTACATATCACAGCTAAGGCAAATACCAAATTCAGTATGCTATATTTGTAAATTAGGTCAATATAGCACACTTTCCATTGTGTGCATTCTGTTACAGGTTAGTCTTTTGTATGCAGATTTACCAAGTTGAAGCTGAAGTATCATTTGTTTTTTTATGTTAGAATACTTTCTCATATCCCAGCTTAATATGGGGAGACAACTACAAGTAAACCATTTGTAGGTTGATTTCCCTGAAAAGTGTAAACACTGTGGTGCTATCAAAACATTGCCCTGTTTGTTTCAGTGTCCCAAGCATCCCAAAAAATCAACATTGACTCAACCAATGTCATAACTTTATTTTGTTTTCAAGAACAATGGTAGGCGGAGAGAGTATTCAGGAAAGCAGTTTGAAAAATCCAGTCTATCTAATGAGCTGCATAGCAACATGCTAAAAGACCGTGACAACACCTAATCAACTGCATAGCAACACTCTGGATTTCTGGCAACAGTTTGGCATAGGCAAGCACCAATCTAAAACTAGTTTAAAACTATTTTACTTAGCTCTGCACATAACAAGGACGAAAAAAATATATATCGTGGCCACAAATTAAGAATTAGTGCCCATGACTTAAAGGGTTAGTTCACCCAAAAATGAAAATTATCCCATAATTTGTTCACCCTCAAGCCATCCTAGGTGTGTATGACTTTCTTCTTTCAGTCAAACACATTTGAAGTTATATTTAAAATAAAAATATTCTGGCTCTTCCAAGCTTTATAATGGGAATACATAGTAACTGATATTTTTAAGCCCAAAAAAGCACATTCATCCATGATATAAGTAATCCATATGGCTCCAGGGGTTAATAAAGGCCTTCTGAAGTGAAGAGATGCGTTTTTCCAAACATCCATATTTATAACTTTATAGACCATAATCACTATCTTCCGGTAACATCTGTCCACATGTTCACAAGATTCGAGTTCCGGTGTTTGATGTAGGAGTAGCGTAAGCTTAGGTGAGAGTTGATGCCTGTCATGGTTCAATCAAATAGGGCTGGGCAATAATAATTTTAATTTTTGAGTGAACTTACCCTTTAATATCTTGTTTTAATCATTTGTTCCCACTTTAATTTAGTTAAATTGTAGCCACAATTAAAAATAAACATGCAATTAATCATAATATTAATGATCAATATTAGCTGTACAATATAAACATTTTGCCTCTAAGGTTCAACTTAAAAACATAGGTTTAACTCAGTAGAACATGGGGCAGCCATTTATGGGCAAGTTGGATCTTAAGGTTTGACCGGAGAATAATGTAAGACAAGTGTGTGCCTCTTTCTTTCTGTAAGGGACATTTAAATAGACGTTTGAATTCAACTGTTGTCTTCAAGCATCAAGAGCAGTCATGTTAATTAATCCTCCAGGATTGTTAATGGTGGGTCAATCAAGTGTGTTCTCTGTGAAGAATAGTTTATAACCCTCAGGCAGAAAAGGGGCATTGACACACAGGCCAGTCCTCCCTGTGTTTCTTCTACACTGAGCTTATCTGAGCAGCATGGTCTGCATAAGAAAAAAAAAAAAGTAATTCTTGTGGGAGGTCCCTCTCATTTGCATATCCTCGGGGCTCTTGTAATTTAGCTACATATGTCCTTTTTTCTTATAAGCTGTTTCCCCCCCACTCTTTCTTTCATTACAGTAAGAGTTGCTGCTTTTTTTTTGTACATGCCCTGTTTGTCTCGTCCATGGCTGTACTGATTTGCAATTGAAAGGGACTGATTGTACTTGAACTAACTGAATAAGCACAGGGTTGGTTTGAAGAGAGGACAGTGGAGAGGAAAGGTGGTTTTTGTATGTCTGCCGTGCCGTTGAATTTAGGAATTTCAGATCTTATTGTGACTGTCTTAAGCATTCAGTGAGCAAAATGGTGGAATTTGCGCATCAGGTGTTAGCCTTTATTGCCCGCTCTCTGCGAACTTCTCTCTGTTCACATTTATTTTAACTTGACTTTTATGTGCATATGTTTTAGGACTCTGCTAGGTCCACTCTTTATGGTGCTGTTAAAATAATGAATGTTAATCAGATCAACTCTTTTCTTCCATACTGATTCCTGTGAAACTTTTCACATGAATTATGGTGGTCAATCTGCAAAATTATCTGGAATGGATTTAAATGTAAAACATGTTTAATTAAGCTTAAAATTGGAAGCTTAAAGGCAAAGCACGGAACTAGCATCAACAAATTAAATTAAAAAAGAGTGTTTATGTTTGCCAAACACTCCTGTCTGCCATTTGTTGGATAAACAGATTACACATTGCAATGTGCACCATTGGTTGAGCCGGTTTAGTTTGGTTTAGTCATGATTCATAAACAAATAACAGTTTAACCCTTTTTTTCAGGGTAATAATTCCATTGATGACTTGCATTAATAAACTAAGTAAGGTCAAAGTATTTCTACATCAGTAATTACGTAATACATTTTTCATCCACTACTTCCAAGACTACTCGTTCATCATTCACCATAAAGACAATATCCGCAGTAAGTTCACTAGAGGTCACAGTCATAGGCCTCTGACTCAGTAACACTTCCTATCAGTTACAAGTGGAACGTGAGGGTGATTTGCCTGTCAAATGCAGTTTTGACGTGCCATCAATCCTCATGAGCTCATGAGTGCATGTTCAGAGATATTGCTTTGTCCTTTGCTCCAAAGCATTTCCATGTTTTCAGAACGTATTCTAATTCAAGCTCATTAAAGCAGATATCAGCATACATTTATCAGGATTTATCTTTGTCACACCACCCCAAAGAGAGAAGCTGGCACTGAATACAAATTACCATCTTACTTTCTACTCACTGCCAGCATGGGAAGTGATGCTCCAGATGCTAAATGAGACTGCAGTAAGCTAAAAGGTTAACAAGAGCCATTTTATAAAGTGCTTCCTCATTTTTCTGCCACAAAAGCCCATAAACATCTTCAACAACAAACTGTGATTATGATGATATTAATTATCATTACTTTCAATTAGAAATGTGGCGAGCAGACCCATTCGTTCTGAGGCGGTGCTCCCCGCAGAGAAGAAGGGTCTGCGGAGCGTCATTAGGCATGGCGTGATTGCAAGGCGCTCTACCTCGCCTCACGCCCATTTACAACTAATCAGAATCTCGAGTCCATTACTGCCAGCAACACTAAATAAAAACTCGGGAGTCTAGCAGAGCACTGCTCAACGTGGGGACTGTAGAATGTGTGTGGGGGTTGTCTGGAATTGGTATGATTAAAGGGACAGTTGAAAATATGATAATTATGCCATTATTTACTCACCCTCATGTGGATTTAAACCTGTTATTTATTTATTTATATATTGTAGATTTAAAAATGGAAAATTAAAGAAAAATGAAAGTAGTCCATGTGTCTCATGAACTATATTCTGAGTCCAGAGATCTTCAACTCTGCAGCAGTATAGGGTTACACCAGCCATCCTTACTTAAATTGGAATACTAGGGCCTGGTTTCACAGACATATATAAATATGCATAACATTAATGACAAGACAAGACGATCTAGATGTTGTGGGGAAGAAAACTAATAAATCATACCTGCAGTCACAGCAGTAGTTCTGCCCTCCACCATGTGTAAAGTTTATGGCATGCCTATCTCAGGAATTTGGCTATCAAAATTATTTCTGATCTTCCCAGTGGTAAACACGACAAAAGAGGGCGTAATGTTAGATATTTTTACCAAGGAAACTCATACGATAATTCCGAGAGCATGTGATTCCGAGAGATCATTCCGAGAGCATGTGAAGGCAGCATTAGACTAAGTCAGGATTAGGCCTTACCTCAGTTAGGAATTTTAGGTAACTTTCTTTGAACCTGCCTTCGAAAAAACATTACTGGTGTGCATCTTGAGACAAATCAATAGCACTGGCATATTTTAGGATAAGTCAGTGCAAGTTGCTTTCAGTAAAAACATCTCAAACATGCAGTTTAGTCTTGGACTAGGCTTAAGCCTTGTCTGTAAAACCAGGGATAGAGGTTTAGGAACTACTAGCTAGTTTGTAACCTACTCTGTACTTAATTTGGTTGTACCACTTGTTCTAAAGGCAGAATGCAGATAGTAGATTGTAAGCTCTCTGTAAAGTCATGCATAGTTGCATAATATGATGTTTACCTTCAGTGATCCTATAGCATCTTTCAAATTCTTGAGCAGAAGTTGTTGAAACACTGTGAGTTTCCATTTTTCCTAATAAGGTTGATTCTAACTTTTTTGCCTCATGTAAAAATATGTTTCCACTGAAATGCGATGCTTAAAGCCACATGTATTTTTATACTTTTCAGAAACTATATTTGAAATTAATTTCAATAAATAAATGCAGATGCAAAAAAAAACAAACAAACAAAAAAAAAAACAAGACATGTATTTATTATAATTCTATTTGGCATGCACAAAGATAATGCTTACAGAGATGGTCTGTTTAGATCAGGTTTGTGTTGAAGTGCTCCTAACAAGCCATTTATTTACATAATGTTCTATTATAATGTAAATGTGTGTAAATGTCAACATATATGTCTAAGAATGGAAGTTTGTCAGGTTAAACATGAGCTTATTTATGTAATCAAATCAATTTAATGGTAATTTAAAAGTTTAATGGTGCAACTACAAAAAAAAAAAAAAGTTTAGTAGTGCACACTTAGAACTAGGCTAAGTAATTTATGCACAGCTGGTGCAACCAGCCCCTAGAGACCCCTGCCCTGCAGAGTTTAGCTCCAGCACTAATCAAACACACCTGAACCTGCTAATCAAGGTCTTCAGGATCACTTAAAAATCACAGCAGTTGTGTTGAAGCAGGTCAGAACTTGAATAAAGAATAAAACTTTGCATGACAGTGGGTCTCCAGGTTGAACACCTGTGCAATCGACAGCAGTAAAAAAAAAAAAAAAAAAGATTTATTGATAGGAATGGAGTGTAGGTAAGATTGATGTTGGCTGACTACATCTGCTGCGCTGCTGATGGCATGAGCAAAGACTTACTGCTGAAACTGTAGGGATTGCTGAAATTATTGCACAGAATTACAGACTCAGAATTACAAATGTGCTGCTGCTGCAAGGTAAAGTAAGGAGAACCCTGTAGCGGATCTAGACAGGTGGTTCTGGGGAGGAGGAGGGCCGGAAAAAAATTGGCATGGCATTCTGACTTAACTTTATTAGTGCCACTTGAATATTCAAAACTAATTTCTTTCCATTCTTTTGCACAGCTATTCACTTCTGTGTCTATCTCTTTCTGTTTTTCACCATCCCATCCTGCTCTACATGAAACATCCATCTCTGCCCATGAAAAATGGAGTGCTCATGAATAGTTTACAGGCTTGTGGTGGGGTTTGTGTCAGAGGGGTTCGGTGGTGAGCTCTCCAGCAGGGAGCGGCTGCTCTTAAGCTTGACACAAAGGGAGGTGAGAGGAAACGCTAATCTCCAAGCTGCCTTTAACACAGTCCAGCGTTAATGGCGAAATACAGGAATTGCTGTCTGCCTCATAATGAAATGGTGAAAGTGGAAGGGAAGGAAGCCACTGTAGAAGCACTGAGTGTGTTTTCTACACATTGGTGCTGCAGGTGTCCACTAAGAACTTGAGTATGTAATTGGTGAGCGTATGATGGATGTATCATCCTGTAGGCCGGATCTGTGGAGGTTTTTCAGCCTGGGAGAGAAAGTCAATGACATGAGCATGAGTCGATTCATTTCTCAATAAGGTTTGTGCATGGGAATGGACTTGTGCAGGCTCTGTAAGAGGGCTGAGTCACATGTCCTCAGTGTGCTGTGACGGGTCTGTGTAAGCTCTGCCCACTGCAGTGTGTGGTGTGCAGAATGACTTGTTCATGACAAAGCTCCCACCTCCTCAATCTGATCAATATTCTGCTCCACACGCAGTCAGATACTCTCACTAGGACGTGCGCTTTCTTGATCACCCTCGCTCATTGATTCATTTATTTGCATACTTTCTCTCTCACACGCTTATTTGTTCACTCACTCCCTTGCTCATTTATTCAGTCATTTGTTCCTATACTCATACTATTCATGCTCATTCATTTACACATTTTAATTTACTCACTAGTTCACATGCTCATATTCTAGGAGTATAACAATACACTTATGACTCAGTTCAGTTCAATACAATGCACAATACTCAAATCATATTATACCTTCACCATTGTTTAAACAAAGCCAAAATAAAGAAGTTAAAATGTGATTTTTTTATATTTATATAATTTTTCTGTCCAGAGGCCTTAATAATAATAATAAAAAACAAAGATATGACATCCAAAGTATGTAAGGTAGTACAACTAGATCTCTTTTATTGACTCCAAAAGGTTTTAATTATATTTTGCTACGTATAAAGGTATTTTAAAGATTTTGAAGTGTCAAAAGGTCATTCGGTTTAACCGTCCAAAGGCCAATACAGCCATTTAATTTGTTTTGTTTTTTGTTTGTTTGTATGTTTTTTTCTGGCATGATTTTATGACCTCATATATCAATATAGTGTGAAATGGTATTAAAATGATGTGTTGAAGTCATTGCTTTTTTTATGAGAAAGAATGCCCGGAAAAATGAATTTCATTGATGTCATTCGGAGTAACCAATATAAAGGGGCCATTTTGAATTAAGTCATGCATTCAATATCATGTAACAGGATGTGACATCATTCAGAAACCTCCACAGGACCACATGGTCATGAAGCAAAGTAACAAACTCTCTCTTAACTATTTGAAAAATATATGTTTTCACTTGCTCATACACATGTCCTGAAACGTCAGGTCATTCGGTACAACCGCTATAAATCAAGGAAAATGTAATATTTTAAAAACTTGTGCTAAATATAAAATGTTTGATTGTCCTTTTGGCAGCTAGCTAGCAAGGTAGATATCAGCCTGTTAGCATTGTTTGAAAATATCGTCATTTGGTAAAACCGAAATTTTGATTAAACCAAATGATTTTTTGGTGACAAATTTTGTCCATCTTGTAAAAAATGACAAAAGCAGTGTTAATTTAGTATAAAAACCACATAATCTCATTGTTAACACTTAATAAAACTTAAATTAATTATCTCTATTATGTTTTTTACACTTTTAAAAACCTTATTCATCAGTGACCCAATGATCAATGATGTCAATGTACATATAGCACATAAGTACATTTTAAAAAGTATGGCCACTTATTTTCACTAATGGCAGTGCATAAATATCCAGTAAAATAATAATGGTCCTGTTTTTACTGTTAAAATCAGACATTTGGCATTATAACAAACAAATTGCAATTCCCCCATTGCATTATCATACAGTATATTCAACATTATTTAGTATTTTAATAGTGTAAACTTGGTATTAATGTGCGTTATTGTGATCTGATCACTTTTGTGATCACTGAAAACAGCTTCAATTCTTCTTTCACATCTTTCCAGCAATTCCAGCAACTAGTTATTTCCTAGAATTCCTCATTGCGAACTGAGAAAGCAAGTTTTGCTTCATGATGGACTGATTAAACAAACCTGTACACATTGATTCCTAGAAAATGCACAGCTGCCAATCACATTGGGAACAGGTGGATTTCTCCAGTCCTTGTCATTTTAGTGTACAGTATACATTAGACGATGCATGAACAGTCAGTTGGCATGAAAGTAATGCAGCCATAAAGATGCATTTACGGCTGGTTCTCTGAATCAGAAACTTGCTCACAGTGCACAGAGTTTTCTGTTTGACATGCATCTCTCAGCACATTTCAGAAGAATCATCACTTTTACTATTCGACTCCCTGATGATTGTGTAGACCATGCAGTAACATCTGTAAGTGTGTGTGTGTTTGAGAGAGATGCAAAAGAAAAGTTGACTGAGACATGTCTGTCCTCACTGTATCCTCAGTGGTTTGCTCAGTTGAATACATTTCTGTCTCTGTCTGACATGTCAGTTTTTAGCAGGCGAACTCAAAAAATCTTGCATCCTGGATGAGTCAGATGATCTAACACTGCCAATCTGCTTCCTGGGGCTAATGTGAGTTGGCAGTATTTGTTGATGTTCATCGAGTGATAGAGCATCAGTGGTGTGCTAGAGACTTGGATTGGAGCAATTACATTCGTGAACGGTCTGAATCATGAAACTCAACGTTTTTTTTTCAAAGTCTGACAGTGATGCCAGACCTTTCCAATCCAAAGCCTTTACAGAGATGTGAGGTGTCACTGACTCAGCAATTTGACTATGAACAGCAGTAATGACAAGTCCTCCAGAAGTTTGCAACTTTATTGTGCTCTGACTGTGTTACACCTAAGCCTGAGAAAGTTCAGTGTTGATGCATGCTGTCATATCTCTGAAGTGTGGTGAGCTTGCATAGGAAACCAGGGTTTGGTACATTTCCTCATAGAGTCGCCTAGAGTTCAGTCTCTTAGGTGAAGTGATGTCATTAATAATGTACATTCCTTAACTTTGCTTAATGTGATATAGTGGTTTTTTGGAGGTTTATTGAACCTGTGAATAAGTCTTGAAGGAATGTATGAGAGAAATGTGATAACCAGTGCCTGGGTCCATACACATTTCCTGATTCAATTCAAATACACATTTAGAAAAATATAAATTTCAGAAAATAATCAGATATAATAATCAACACAACCAAATAAGTAAAGTATAAATACATTTTAAATTTGTGTAAAACAATTATTTAATATTGTTTGTTTGTTTGTTTGTATGTATTTGAGTAAATATTAGTGCTGTCAAATATAATGCTTTCATTTCTGTAATATTATTTTCTGTTTAATGTGTTAAAATTATATAACGCAATTAACACAGCATACTTTTTTTTTTTCTGGCATCATTGGTCTAACGTTATAGTATATGGTCATGCTCTCTGAGTTCTGCTCACCAGCTCCGCAAAGCAAAAGAGAGTGGTTGACTGAGGATGGTCTGCATGTAGGCCTATCATATGACCAGCCAATTATTCATTCGTGGTTTTAAACCATTCAAGCATGAGAAGATGCAAAAGAGAACACAATGTGGTACCAGCTCGCTGTCTGTGAATCGTCTGTCTGTGCACACACACCCGAAACACACTCACACAAAGCCACTTTTCAGACAGCGCATCAGTACTGATTTGAGTTTTTTTTTTTTTTGTCTTAGCATGCTTGAACAAACAAAAACACACAAAATTACGTGAAACTGACCTGTTTGCAGAGTTGAAATTTCAAAACCTTATTTATTAACAAGGTTACATGGGTAAAAAACAAAAATAATAATAAAACAATGCAACACAATATATTGCAAATTTTAATATTAGATGTGATTTATCAGAAAAACATTGAAGCATGAAAAAAGCATCCATCCATCATAAAAAAGTAATCCATATGGCTCCAGGGGGTTATTAAAGGCCTTCTGAAGCAAAGCAATGGGTTTTTGTAAGAAAAATATCCATATTTAAAAATGTATAAATAACCAGTGTTTTGTTTTGCGCTGTCCTCTGCACTTCTGAGTTTATCATTACGTCATGCGTCGGGTCAGAGGTTACTCTTCCGAAGCTAGTTATTATAGTTAATAAAGTTTTAAATATGGGTTTTTTATTACAAAAATCTATCGCTTCTCTTTGGAAGGCCTTTATTAACCACTTGGAGCCAAATTATTTTTATGATGGATGTGTTTTTGGGGGCTTCAAAATGTGGCCCCCCCCATTCACTACCATTATAAAGCTTGGAAGAGCCAGGATATTTTTAAATATATCTCAGATTGTGTTTGTCTGAAAGAAGATAGTCATATATACCTAGGATGGCTTCATTTTTGGGTGAAATAACCCTTTAATTGCTCTGTAATTTGAGGAGTTGTGTTCCAATGTTTGAAATTATGAAGTATTTTGTATGTGTGTGTTTATAGTGATGTGTGAGTGTTGGTGGTATCCGGTGTGGCTGGACGGGTGTTAGCCAGTTTCATCCCAAACCTCCACCCAACAAGGCTGCTGCCCAGAGATTAACTCTACCACATAGAGTGAGTCCACACAGCTCAACACACACATCCTGTCCTGCCCTAACTAATGTATTCATTTATCTGTGACATGCAGACCAAACGTTTCTGCTGAAAGTATTTTGTTCAAACCACTCAGCCGGTTCATTGTTTTGTGGCCACACAAATGTTTTATGAGAACAATTGGCACTCTACAGATCTACTGATACAATATAACTAGGGAAGTCTAAAGCACTATGAAGCTGTAATGATAATAATTCATAAATGCTTGCTGACAATTCACTAGTACCTATTGTGTTTCTCTATGGAGATCTTAAGAGCCATGATCACATCTGGATTCATGGGCTTTTGTGAGAGTCTTACAATGAATCTTTACTAACTTTCTTTCTTTCTGTCTTTGTCTCTCTGGAAGCGATTAAACCAGAGGGGCAGCCTGAAACGATTACAGATAACATTGATGAAGTCCCATCGTTTGAAGTGCTGCCTTTTCCTGGGTCTCATATGCTTGTGCAAATGTTTCTTCTTCCTCCTTTGGCCAAGACTGTAAGGCTTAGACTTATGTGGTAAGGAACTTGAAATAAACTCATAAGGAAACATGAACGCTTTGAAGATGGTGGTGCTCTGGCTCAAGCCATGAGGGTCATCAAACAAATGTCATTCACCCCGATTAAGAGACCTCTTGTGGGCATTTTCCGTTGCTGTAAACCCTCATGCATTGACATGATAATACAACTTCTTTTCTTGTCCCTGACATATTTTTGCCTCAGTATGTCACAGTGTAAGGGAGCTCTTATCAGGATATTTAGGACCGATCACTGGAAGCGGTATTGGCCGATACTGATCATCACTGATCACTTCTATTTATCATGTACTATTATTTATTTAGTGACTTATCTTAACAATAATCTATATTAAGTATTAAAATTTAAAGATGAGGAAGTATGATGACTTGACAATTCTCTGTCAAGCAATATATTCCATTCCCTCAAACTGCTTAAAAATATAGCATTTCTGTGAAATAAATAATAATAACAAACAGAAAAAATGTAGTCTTTATTAACAGAAAGTAATCAAATGTAAAACAACACTACATAGTCTTTTCTGTATAAATCAAATATAGATTAATCATATTAAATTGACTAAAGAACAGTGAGTATTTTCCCTTTTGATTAACATTAATGACACAGGAGCAGCAGGCTGTCGTTTTAGGACCTAATGCACAGAACCAATATACTGATACACATGTGATTTATTTCCCTGTTGTTCACTTAAAGGGATAGTTCACCTAAAAATTAAAATTCTGTCATCATTTACTCAGTTTCTTCTATTACCCTCAAGATGTTCCAAACATGTAAGAATTTCTTTCATCTGCTGCAAACAAAAGAAGATATTTTGGACAATGTCGGTAATCAAACAGTTGATGGGCCCCATTGACTTACATAGTATTTTCTTTTCCGTACTATGGAAGTCAGTGGGGCCCATCAACTGTTTGGTTACCCATATGAAGGCTTGGCTGACAAAACCTGGGGGATGATAGAAAGAGATGGAGCCAATGGAAGTGGAGACCTAGGCGGAGACAAAGACCCGATGAGACCACGCAACAGCGACGAGCATACGAGCTGGAGCCTGGGTGCCAGAGGACTGAGGCGAAGATGGTGGGACTGAGGACCAATGCGTAGCCATAATGGTGGAGAGACGAAGTGCAGCTGATGGCCCGGAAGTCTGTGGCATAGGCAGAGTGACGTCTGACCAAGGCAAAGCCAGAAAGACGAGGGAGCCCAGGGACACGTAAGGACGATGGTTCCAGGTGGAGCCGAGGGAGGGAAGAGCCAAGGTGAAGCCGACAGGTCGACAAGCCACGATGGGGATCCAGGGGATTTGACTTTAAAATGTGCCCCTTCACAACAATTATAAAGCTTGGAGGAGATAGGATATTTTTAAATATGTCTCCGATTGTGTTTATCTGAAAGAAGTTAGTCATGTACACATAAGATGGCTTTTTTTCAGAACTAAGGCACAGTGTTCGGTGTGTAAAAACAGATTGGTTGTGACTATGACACACACACACACACATATATATTCTTCATGTGTGTAATTGGCTGGAACTTAGTTCTGTATATAGCAAATCCCACAAGCAAAGGTGAAGTGGCCAAACTGGAAAGATAATTAACTGGTAAGTGTTATAACTACATACCCACAGCGGGTAATTCATTCTCTAACAATGGGAATGAAGTCAAGAGAGGCTATTTATAAGAGTGCAAAGAACTCCCAGTGAAGAACTCACCACTATCTCAGCCCATTCTTCTGCTCTATTTAAATATGATGACTGCTGTTTGTGGAACTTCCTGTCTTGACACCAGAGGTTTTCTCATTATTATAAAAAGCGCTCATTCTAACTCACAGTGCCTGCTACTCAGAAACTTGGTTTGGTCTTAATAGTAATTTAAGACAGAGCTACTACCAAAGGAGTTAAATGGTTTTGCCTCACAGCATGCCCATTGAATGTCCAGACAGCAGTACACTCACACTAAGCTCGTGAAATGATGTGTAATGTTCTCACTCACAAAGATCTTTGATGTTCAGATTTTTAGAGGAATATCTCAGCAATCTCAATGTATATTAAAAAGGAATTCTGTCATTTTCTGGGAGATATTTCGAGAAAAGTGTGTTTTTTTGTCAATATATGGAAGTCAGTTGGTCCCCAAAACAGTTTGGTTACCAACATTCTTCAAAATATATTATTTTGTGATCTGCAGAATAAAGTTGCAGGCTTGCAACAACATGAGAGTGAGTAAATAATGACAGAGTTTTCATTTTTGGGTGAACTATACCTTTAAGACTTCCTCACTATAGTTTGTGTTGATTTGTGACAGTAGCACAACCTGTATGAGTCATCTCTCACCTTTTAAAGGTGATGGGTTTGTCATGCACTTTGACCACACAATGCAAAGTTGTGCCGTTAAAGTGCATGACAACCTCATCACCTTTTGCAGAGAGATGCTGTAAGAATAGATCTCTTTAATATCACAATTGTTTCTTCTAGACAGCATTGAGATTAAATGGGGAGCCATTGGAGAGTTTTGCTTAAAGGTCCCCAGATTCAAAAATTGAATTTACCTCGGCATAGTTAAATAACAAGAGTTCAGTACATGGAAAAGACATACAGTGAGTCTCAAACTCCATTGTTTTCTCCTTCTTATATAAATCTCATTTGTTTAAAAGACCTCAGAAGAACAGGCGAATCTCAACATAACACAGACAGTTACGTAACAGTCGGGGTGTACGCCCCCAATATTTGCATATGCCAGCCCATGATTGATGATAACATGATATTTTTAGTGATATTTGTAAATTGTCTTTCTAAATGTTTCGTTAGCATGTTGCTTATGAACTGTTAAATGTGGTTAAAGTTCCCATCGTTTCTTACTGTATTCACAGAGACAAGACTGTCGCTATTTTCATTTTTAAAGTCCCTGTAAAGTCAATTCTGAGAATTATTTCTAAACACTTTATAAATGTTACAAATGTATTGCTGAAACACATTACAAAATCTGTGAATTGTGTAATGCTTAATTGTGAAGTTAGAGCGTTAAACAGTTTTTCACCAAGTCTCTGCTCAGGATTTTTTGGGCGGAGCTAAAACGGGGGTCTAATGATGCACATCGTCCCCCGAGCATAGCCCCTCCCCTAACACTATATAACTGTCGATGATGCACCGAGCGTGGCGCCGCCTCTAACTCTACAGCGGTTCACTCGCTCAATCTCCAGTGTCATTACAGTTATACAGTCCTTTGCACATTTAGCTAGTAATGCCTTCGTCACGCAAATGCATATTACATGGTTGTTAAAATATACAATATGCTCAGTCTCCTTATTTAAATTTGCCAAAACGATGATATTAAGGATTCTAAAGTGATAGTTCTACACTGGATAGTTTTACGAACTTTCATCAGACAGCTGGGATTCACAGATAATCCTTTAATGTTAAACAAACAACAAAATAGAAAGAGAAAACCACACACTGAGCTTGACTGAATAACTTAAGTAGCTTTAATAAGAGTATATTTAATTCAAACAGTGAAGTCTATATAATGTTTTATTTTTACATTTGTTTATTCAATTTCTTAATTGAATGCTACTGTTAAATACACCCATAGCTGAAAAAATTAAGGTACAGTTTATTGCATTTGTATCTTATGTTGTATTTGTCCTATTTTTTATAATTAGCATCTTTGTTCTTATTTTTAATAATATAGATAATGAAATAAAATAAAGTGAAATAAGATTTTGATCATATTGCCCATGTGTTTTGGCCTAAATGGTCTGTAATTCTTTTGTATTTTGATACCTTGCAAGGCTAAATTTAAAATAGGGAACTTAATTTGGCTATAGTGCTTAGTGACTAGTCTTGAAAACCAACATGGAAAAGAATCGAAATTGAATAAAAAATGAAATAAGATCGTGGATCGTGATCCTGCTTAAAAAAATCATATGATATGATATTTTTGCCATATCGCCCACCCCTAACCTTGTGTAAGTTTACATGACAATGATGAATTAAAAACGAAAAAGTTTTTCCTTGCGTACAGACGTTGTTAAAATTATCCCCATTCACATGGATCTGTGAAAACGATAAAAACATTATGCATTATGTATTATGCATTCTAGGCCAATAGATTGTGATGTCACTTTGTAAAGAAAAACTAAGCGCCTATACACTGAACATGTAATTGTCATGAGTATGACGTCACCATTTTCCATTTTCATAAATTCACATTTTTGTAGTTTACATGGAGACATTGACTGTGTCGTTTTCAAAAGTTTGTGTTTTCAGGCCCCAAAAATGCTGTTGTTGTGTAAATGAATGACCAAAATGCATAAAAAGTTTTCCTCCTCCCCCCCCCCCCCCATTTTCTTGGACTGACAGGTGGTTCTTTGATCTCACATATAATAGCTGTGAAGGGTTCATGACATGTTTACACCCTAAATCATGTCATTACATGGGAACTTAGTTAGCAGACTCACATCCTTGTGTCATGCATGGCATGGATGCATGCAAGAAGAGCCATTTTTCATTACTTTGAGACTTCTTTTTAGTTGTGTGAAACCCCCACAAAAGGCCACAACAAACATTCACGATAAAGCTAATGACTCGTCTTAGCAGGCCCTGGAGACATGGTGTGATTTGCAAATGATAGCTTGCCACACAGCCCAGGGTAAATCAAGCTTGCTGTTTAAAGCACGTAAAAGCCTGCCACTTAACCCCCTTCCTACCTCCCACTGCTAGCCTCAAGATTGTCTGCATTTTTATTCTAATCACAAGGTCCGTCACGTATCCCAAGAGCCTCCTGTGCATCGGCCTTAAACGCCTGTCCAAGGGCCCCCTCAGCCCCTCTCTCTTCCTCCTAAATCCGTCTTTGTCAAAACCCCTCCCCCTCCATCTCTTTGCTACCTCTCTTTGAGAAGAAAGAGTGAATAGCACGGACTCCTCTAGCCTTGTTGCATTATTTGCAGCATAAGTACTGGCCAGGTCAGTGGCCTTACAGGGCTGTAAAAGGCCCTGCATTTGTTGGCTATGTCATTAAACAAGTCAATTTGTCTGCGGTGACCCAGTAAGAGTCATTCATCCACTGGCTGCACATTACTTTACCTCCCATCCTCTCATTTCCAAGGTCTTTGTGAAGTTGAAGATTACCTCAAGGCTTGTAAACCAAGAGGCTTACAAACAAACTGAGTCTCATATCCTTGACTTGAGTGTTGAAGCTGCTTTGATAATGTAGCTTGCAAAGCTTCAAGCTAATTTGCAGTAGTTCAGCTACACTCAAGCTACTCTTTTTTAGAAATTGCCCATCAAGTTGCAAGGAGGCACGAGGACTGATCGATGGGTGGGGTGGGCTGGGCCGGGCCAGATACAGGAGAAACCAACAAATGAGAGGAGGAGTGGAAATTGGATGGAGGAAGACAGGCAGGAAACAGCATGGTGGGCTGATGGCTGTGTTTGACTTAAAAGTGACGATATTTGTCTGAGCCATGGGCTAGAGGTGCTCCAGGTTTTTTAAGCCTTGGTGCTTGTGCAGAAAATGCAGGTTCAAATCTGGTCAGTGAAAACCCTTCTCTTTCCCTCATATTTTTGGTCTAAGCTTCTCAGTCTCTTCTTCTTTCTATTCTTATATTTTCTTAATGCATTTTAGGAGAAACATCTGAGACAGTTGACTCTTTGTAGACAAGAAATGAGAAGTCTAGAGCACACCTCTATTGATAGTGTTGACGATGCAGCTGTTAAAGTCATCTTGATTTCATTTGTTTGTGATCAAAATAGCTAGTAAAGGGTAAACCCGTCTCCTGCCCTGGCTTGTTTGATCATTCACGTGCCACAGCTCCCTTTAATCAGTGGCAGACAGCAGGGCATTGGGCCCATATTAATGGCTCCAAACTATAAACATTACATTTTCCAAGATGTCAGTTTCCTGTTTTCCCAGGCACACAGGTCGTGGAGTGAGCTTTGGGAGTCACCGCAAGGTCAGCCTTCCTCCCAGATAACTCTTTTCCCCCCGAGGGGGAGTGAGCGAGAGATACCGGTACTCTAAATCACAGTGTGCTGCAACCAAAAACGCTCATTGTTCAAACAGCTCACACTGATACCTTTTAAAGGAGTAACTAACTCCGGAAGTGTAACTTATGCTGGAGGTGCCAAAAGGTGTACAAAGTATATACTAACACCACCACACTTGCAATTTCCTGTGCAAGTCTCACGATAGCACAGACCTCAACACACAAGAGAAACTAGTGTCAGCGTGCCCGGTTTCTGTTAGTAATACGCTACTACAGGTCCAGCAAGTTGTTTTTTGATAGAGAGTTAATATGGACTTATTATATTGGAAGATTTCTGTTCTTTTCAGCTCATAAGTGAACTTAGTTCTGTTTTTACTGGCAAATTCACAGCCTTTTGTTTGATGAAATGTATATGAGAGTTCATAAATATTATTAGTGGTTCTAGCTAAGGCTTTTAAGGCAGAATTGTTCATACTCTTATTTAAAAAAGTGTGCTTAATTGTAGGGGTGTGACAAGACTAAAATGTGACGAGATTTTGTCGTTGAGGCGAAAAGTAGTCTCCTGATATTGCCATGACAGAGTGGTTAGGATGATTAGGAAAGAATATGCCACTGCTACGTTTACATTATGCCTCCACTGTCCTTTTGCTTTGTATTTAAATAAAAAACATTTAATTCAGTTGGATAACGGTCGCCGCCAATCCATATTCACAGAGTACGTGCGATCGCTGAAAGTGAAAGTAAACGCGAACGCGCATTCAAACGCGATTTCAATACCCTGCATTTTGAAAGCTGATGCATGCAAATATCTCCCAATATGTAAGCTATTTAAGGTTGGGCAGTGTAGTTGTAACCATCTCTCAGCTCTGTAAAAATTTGGTCTTACTTGCACTTTGAATATTGAGAGAGTGCGATTATGGTTGCACTTATTGTAAAGTGTTACCATAAAAACGAATAACAGTTTTCTCTTAATCTTATTAAGCACAAACAATAAGGTTTCATTTGTTAACATTAGTTAATGCACTGTGAACTATCATGAACTAACAATGAATGACTATTTTTATTAACTAACATAAACAAAAATAATAAATACTGTAGCAAAGATATTGCTCATTGTTATTTGATGATGGTTAATACATTAATGTTAATAAATGAGACCTTATTGTAAAGTGTTACAATTTTTATTCATACTGTTTTTATTTCTATGATCAGTTTGTGGAAAGGAGTTCAGTTAGGAGGTCAAAAGTTGTAGAAGCTCATAAATCATGTACAGTAAGATCTGAAGAGACTGAAATCATACAGGAGAGAAGTCAGTCAGTTGAGTTTGTGGCAAAACCTTTTACAGTACTTGAGTATTGATGTCTTTTATTGCATATGATAATTCATACTCAGAAAGTAGAACTGAAATGACATTCATTATAAGATGATTAGTTAAAACATTTCAAATATACCTGCAGAATACTTTTTCTAGTCATATATTTCGCCATTGAGAATTTCTTAAAAATAGTGTGTAAAAATCTTGTCTCGTCTCGTGAACTCAATCTCTCGTCTTGTCTCGTGAGATACCGGTCTCTTCACACCCCTACTTAATTGTGTTAACTGCATTTGCAAATATTAATTAAATACTTGGTCACAGTTAAAGTGAGTACACTTTCATGACAATGTTTCTTAACACTTGTACATTTTGTAATAATGTGAAATTAAATGTTTTACTTTAAAGCACACAATGATATATTTTTGCTTTAAAGTACACTTATTTTGATGTGTTGAATAAAATAAAGCACATGTAAAATACTTGATTACAATTTTAACTGCAGTGTTATTCAATATTACATTTAAATTTAATATATTTGAAATGCACTAAATTGCAAAATGTACTAAATCCTTACAAATGTGTAATTACAATTAGATTTAAATACATGACATACAACTTTCAAATGAAATATGTGAAGTATATTTTAGTTTACTGCTTGTACGTACATTAGGCAGTACACTTTATCCATATTTAAAAAAAAAAAAAAAAAAAAAAAATGAAGTAATTGTGAAATTACATATAAAGATCCAAAGTCCAACATAAGTGGGTCAAATAAAGCACTTAAAAATCAGCTAATTGCATTTAAATTTAAACCACAATACGTTTTCATTTAATTGCAGTTAACATGCAATAAAGTGTTAGTCCCAGTGCTTCTGACACAAGATCTGGTCTTGGCTGGTCTCAAGTACTATAACACTGAATACTAGGCCCTGGTTATACCTGGTATTAAGATGCATTTTGGTCAATCAGTATACTATTTCCGTAATAAAATACTTTTAAACTTTTTAAAAGTATGCTCAACAGGGTTAGGGATTTGAACCCTAAAACCCTTTGAACCCTTAGGGATTAGATTACTAAAACTAAATATTAAACTTTTGGTTTGTAATTCATCCCTCACTGTTTGAATATGGATTTTACATCTTATTACTTTTTAATTTGACTAGGCCAGTAGACTGACCATTTTTGCCTGGTGGTCGATAAAGCTGCCCATAGACTTACATTAAAACATTATTAGATCTCTTGTGTTTAATTGCATGCCTTGGCATGATGTCTGAATACATGTTGAGAATAAAAGTGAAATTTCTAGGATTGTAAAAATGAGCATTTTAATAGAAAAAGAGCTCTTGCATTTCCTTTCCATGTTCTTGAAGTTGTCATGGAAATGCAACCTTTTCTAAACTAAAAGTGATCCCATGGAAGTCAGATCATTATCAATGCACACTTGGAAAATTACAGCATGGCTTCTAAAAGGATTCATTTGTTATTCAAATTAAAAATGAATTTGCACCAGGGTGCTTTGCATTAGCTGTGGCTAATGCTGTCAAATATATTCAATTTTGGTTTTGATTAGGAAGAGGAAAATGGATTGGACAACCTGTAAGTGCTGTCGGTGGGCTTTGTGTGCTACAGGTTTGGATTGGAAGCTAAATTTATCAGTCTTTTTAAGCTTCTATGTTTATTAGAATGGTGACTCTAGCAGTGCTCTTCAGTCTCTAAAACATTCTTCTTTCTGAGCTTTCCAAGCAGGGGTTAAATTGGACATTTGGAAGTGGGGGAACCATAAAATCTTGTGGCAAGATATGACATTACTTTAAGCATGCATACATTACTTTAAGTACCTGCTGAAACCTTTTTGTGATAGTATCTCTCCCCCTCTCTCTTATATATATATAAATATATACCAACACTTTTTTTGTCTTCTACTGATGCACTGATAAATCATGCACAATAAGACCAGTAACATGGATTAAGTATTAAATAGGCTCTATTTTAATTTTTTATGTTGACTTAAAATATTTATATCTGTGTACATAAGTGAACAGTCAACATTTAAATGTGTGAATTATGGTAATGTCATAAACAGGATATGATGCATATCACGCTATCATATTCCGTTTTGGATGGCATTTTCTCTATTTCAGTCATCTCATGGTGTTGCATCCACCGCACCTTCGCTGTCTCCATCACTCTCCGCCTGTCTCTCTGCGTTCCCTTTCTCCCTTCTGTTAGTTCACAGCTGTCACTCTCTTTCTGTATCACATCAAACAGTTTGTCATCATCTGTAAAGGTAGAGAGAACAGAGAGAGGCAATATTCAAAAAGGAAAAACTACACAAGCACACTCTGTATAACATATGATGTTCTTCAAAATAATTTATGGTTACATACATTGTACTCTATAGAATATTATTCAATATAGTATATATTTTTATTCTCAAATATTCAGTAATTTATTTATTCATTTTATGCAGAGGAAAGACCACATAAGTGAATGGAGAGAAGGCCAACAAGACTGGGACATGAAGCAGGCTGTAATGCTGCATTCTTGTGAGTATAACTCTAATGTGGCACAAACATGTGGGCTACCCACTGTAAATTGATTCAAATTAACCTTTTTTTTTTTTTTTTTTAAATCAAATTAACCAGTAACCTTTTCATTAAAAGCAATAGTTCACTCCAAAATTAAAATCTGTCAGTGTTTTGCATCCCAGCGCATTGCACTAGATTTGATGTCAATTATACCACAATACCATTGGTTCTTGCATGTCTTGTGACTGATCACAATATGCCAAGTCTGAATGAGATTGAATGAGACTGAATGGGAATGAGAGCTACAGCACTATACAGCTAAGGGCAACATTTTCTATTTAACAGCTGTGGCCCGTTGCATAAAATGTTTAGATTCATCTTACAAGTCAGCTGTTTTTGTTTGTTTGTTTGTTTGTTTGTTTGTTTGTTTGTTTGTTTGTTTGTTTTTCCCCTTTAAGACTGGTCATAACTATTTTGAGTCAGTTACATAAAAAGGTAGATCTGAAAATTGGTTAAGTTATTCAGACTAGTTCTTAAGACACATGATGACAGTTTTAATTTTGGGTAAACTATTCCTTTCAACTCTACTTATTCAATATAAATATTATACAGTTATAATTTTATAATATTATAAAATATAGTAGTGATGTTGGCATACTCTCCTGCGTGTTATAAAGACCCTAAGAAATGGCTTGACGAGCACAGTTTACTTTCCTTTGTTGCTATATTTCATATGGAAAGTTTGGGACGGGAAATATTAAAGGGATCATCCCTTTTTAAAATAGCTAATAGTATTTACCTTATATTATATTCATGATTCAAGATTATATTCATGATTCAAGACTTGCTAGTCAGAGTCAAGTGGTATAAGTGGGTTGGTCATTCTAAAGAGCATCTGAAGAATCTTCCATTTTTTTTCTGGAATTTCTTTTTTTTTTTTTTAAATCTGCTAAAAATTAATTTAGTCGATTTTTATAGTACATTAGCATGTAGATGACCTCAAAGACATGGACCAGTGTTGTTATTATTAAATAAAGCTAAAATCATTATTTATATACAATAAATCTGAAATAAAATAAATTATAAATATTAGATAGTGTGACTTTGCAGATTTACAAACCGCTTTGTATTGTTGCAATGTAGGTAGTATGTAAATGAATCTACCTGGACAGTGAAAGTCACATTAATTTGTCAGCAAAAGTCTGACTTTTGACAGCTTCAGGGCTTTCATGAAAACTACAGATTATACTTCCGCATATTTGTATCCCCACCCACAGACAGTCCGATCGACAGAGGGTTATTAACAGAACAACCATAGGCATAATTTGCGGGTGGGACATAGTAGTATAGTAAATATAAGGATGAAACTATCATATTAAACATGAGGTCTATGTCAATAAATTTTGTGCATTTATTATTGTAATAATACAACCCCCCCACCCCCCACCCCCCAAATACACACATTCCTCCTGTCCCACCCACTTTTTAAAACAGAGTTACCCACTGAGAACAGTTATTGTAAGGGTAGGTTTATCACTGAAAATCGTATTGTACTTTATCTACTCTTTAAAGAGCATTATGGCAAAAATGGAACACCATAGCAACAGCTTTCTTACCTTCACACAACTGACAGAATGGAAGTTTTTTTCAGTTTTTCCCTTCCGTTTGTTTGTGTTCATCCAGTTTGAAATGTTGACTACAAACACGGAGGTTTTTCACTGAGGTTTTTCAGATTACAGTTTTCTCCGTATTTATGATTCTTTGCAGCTTTTAGCTACTGCCTACAATGTGCCAGATCCTTCACTGGAAACCAACAATAACTCATTCCCGTTAAACTTTTACTCTTTGAATCCTACAATACAAGCAGTCCTGCAATACAACAATACAAGCCGACACCATTATGACTAAATGTTTGCTAAGAAGTATTTCCTACTAAAGAATGGCAGTATTTGACTCTGGTAAGTGTAATCATAGCAGACCGGTGGGAGTGGCCTTGGGTGACAACATGCCCAGTGCATTATGAGTGTTTTTTTCCTATCATTTGGGCCCCCCCCCCCATGTTTTATTGACAGCCCATTTTGCCAGCAGTGAAGTACCCCTTTAAAGTAAATTAGAAATAAGTTTAAGAACTAAAATAAGTAAAACTGAAATAAAAATAAAGCTAGATATAAGTATTAAAAAAACTAATAAAAATGACAAAGGAATAAAACATAATTACTTAAATTTATACTAAATTGAAAATTGAAAATAGTATAAAAATAAAAGCTGACTCAAAATATGAATAAATACTGTAATAGCATATAAATAATACTACAATAACATTGGCATGGACTAAAAAGTCAAATCACTTCATAATTCTTTCGTGCATAATGTTAAAGTTTATGCTAGTTGTTTATGCTATTTCAAGCACTGTCAGTGAGTAAAAAAAAGTACATGAGAAAATTTCTGGGTGTAAGTTATACTCTGTATTCTGTTAATCGAGACGGACAGAGATTTCTCTCTCTCTCTCTCTCTCTGTTTACAGTCTGTCATTGTGGGCTGTAATGGGCAGGAAGCTGCAGGAGTTGGCCCAGTGACAACCTACACAAGAGCTCTGACCCTCCCATACACACACACACCCCTCTGTCAGGCTGGGCCAGGAAGAAAAGCACTTCACAGAGAACAAGAGGGAGGAAGACAGAGAAAGAGTGAGTAAGATAAAGGGAAAGCAAGCCCAGCTGTAAGCACACAATGCCAACGAGAGCTTGGCTGAAGCTCAAGGCTGCTCCAAACGAGTGCCTCCATTCCACCCCCCCCCTCCCCCAAACCCCCCCTCCCCCTGTTTTTGAAAGCGGGTTGCACTGCGGAGCTGGAGGTGAGGAAGGGGGTGCACAGAGGGGGATTAGACATTAATGCATTTCTTCACCAGCTTAATCCTTATGATTACACCACAAATAAATACAACTTAGGCCTATTTTATCTTCTCAATTTAATTCAGTGAGCACTTGTCAGTGAGGTTGTGCAGAAATGAGGGTGTAAATACTGGCACCTACCACCAAATATTTACAACAAACAGGCAGTTTAGTCTCTGTCATGCATGGTTAATGCAAAAATGTCCCCTCCCTCGCATTGCGTTCATAAAAGGCTTTAATGTCAAAATGAATTTTCAGCCCTGCTGTACAACTTTTGTACGAGATGATTGTGTGTATGTGTGTGTTGCTGGACAAAGATGGGCAAGTGGACATGAAGGGCTGTTCAAAAAGCATACTACCATGCTCATAATGTGTACATGTAGTTTGTAAAATGTGTGCAGTATTATCTATATGCACGAAATACCCAGATGATCCAGTGCATTTGCCTAAATGTGCAGTATATAACAGAGCATTCTAAACAAGGCGCTCTATCCCACAATACAATGCACTTGCCTTTAAAAAAGATGCATTTATATTCAAAAATTTTCCCCAAAATTATGATAATTGGACAAGATCTGCTGAAGCAAACATGCATGCTAAGGTCACATGACAGCAATGTAGCACACAACTACTGTTATTAATTATTATTGCAAAAAAAAAAAAAAAAGGGGTCTTAAAGTAACATACACTATAGTTAAAAATAGTATTCAGTGTATACTGTACAGTAAGCAGTACACTAGTATTAATTTCTTAATATTTCCCATGGACAACTTTAGAGGAATGCACTGGTATGGCGATATGCTCTTCCGAATTCTGCCCACACTCTTAAAATGGTTCTTTATTGGCATCTTTGATTCCATGCAGAATCTTTAACTATATTTAATATTAAACCTTTTTTGCACAAAAAGTTCTATATAGTGCAAAAAGATTATTAAAATGATCTTCACACCAAAAAAAAAATTCACTAAACAGTTCTTCTGTGGCATCACTGTGAAAATCCCCTTTTGCAACCTTTATTATTAGGAATACATGTTAGAATGCCTGGCGTAATGTGCACTGCATTATGGGTAACTAGACATTTAGGGTAATGTGAGAGAATGGGGTCATTTATGATGTCACAGGAGCTAAATGCTTCTAAACGTTGCAATATTGATTCTTAAGTCCCGAGCATAAAAAAAAAAAAAAAAAAAAACAGTTGATTTTGTATTGGTACATATCTTGTGCTGTCTTTTATATTAATAATGTATGATATTTCATCTCTTCCCATCTCCTTTGGCTCCGTGAAGCTGCAAATTGTTGGGGGTGGGGTTCTGGTGGGTTGCAGACAAGTGTACAAAAGCGTGAAGTCACAATCGATTTCTGTTTTGTTGTTGTTGTTATTTGTGATGGCGTGTAGCAGTCTGATAGTAATCATGGCTTTATTAGAGCAGTCAGAGTATTCCCTCCACTCTGAGGAGAACACACATTCTCCACGCACACGTCTGCATCTCTGAAGCCAGCACGTAAACATGCTTTGTGTTTACACAATTATTTATTGTGTCTCCGGTATCTCCGTACCATAGACTCTGTGTACACAAGACTTTGTGTTCAGATTGATTTGCGTGGCAGGCGCTACACTCGCTGAGACAGTATTAACATAGAAAGAAATGCTGAACAACAGACTGGATCTGTTCCAGCGCCAGAAATGTTGAGGTTGATGTTATTAATAGCATTCCATAGTTAAATAGCTCCCTGTCTAAAGGAGAAAACGCTAACAGTTTCTGTCTCTTTCTGCAGAAGTCATCCGTCTTTAGGAAAACAGCAGGCAGTAGTATATTTCCTCATGTTTTAGCCCTCAATTTTTAAAGCGTCTGATGACAGTGTGATCATTTAAGTTGGTGACAGTGTTGTGTCTCTCCAGAAATGCTGAGCACTGTTGGGCTCTTGTCTGCTGCCTGTATAGCCTGAAGTGAGAAATGCATCATGTAGGAGGAGATGTTAAAAGTGAATCAGTTGCTTTTTAGTACTTGTGTTTTAGCAGGTACTTTTGTACCTAAAGTGTAATAGTGCACAAATAACATTAATTGCATTTACTTTGATAGGTAGCTAAGAAAATACCAAAGTATTTTTAGTTAAGCCTGAAATGACAAGATGTTTTCAAGCAGATTTCCAAAATATGTCTTTCATTGTTCAGACAAACAGAATTCCTGCTCCTATCTCACACCACTGACAGAAAACTGCCTCCAGATTTTCTGACTGGCTATTATGCATGGACTGTGATCTTAATTGCATTAATTGTTTTGTTTAGATAAGAGCTGTCAATTAATGTGTTAATTTAGTGTAATAGTGTAATTAGTGTAAAAATTGCTTTTAAAAATAATTAAATAAAAAACAATAAATTAGGCCACCATGACCCATGGAAAATTCATATTCAGAACATTTCTCATTTCATCAGTATGGAAGAGGATTAGAGCCAAGCAATAATAAAAAAATAAAACCATCTCGAGGTTAAAGTTAAAGTCGAAATAAAATGTTGAGAATAAACTTGTTAAATTACAAGAAAAAACTCGTTAAATTTCGAGAAAAAGGTCAAGATGAAATGTTGAGAATAAACTCATTAAATTACGAGAAAAAACTCGTTAAATTTCAAGAAAAAAGTTGAGATAAAATGTTGAGAATAAACTCATTAAATTATGAGAAAAAGTCGTTACATTTCGAGAAAAAAAGTCGAGATAAAATGTTGAGAATAAAGTCATTAAATTACGAGAAAAAAGTTGAGATAAAATGTTGAGAATAAACTCGATAAATTACGAGAAAAAAACTTGTTAAATTTCGAGAACAAATTAGTTAAATTATGAGAAAAATGTTGTTACATTTCGAGAAAAAAGTCGAGATAAAATGTTGAGAATAAACTCATTAAATTATGAGAAAAAAGTTGTTACATTTCGAGAAAAAAAGTCAAGATAAAATGTTGATAATAAAGTCATTAAATTAAAAAAAAAAAGTCGTTAAATTACGAGAACAAATTCGTTTTTATTCTCAACATTTTATTTCGACTTTTTTCTCGAAGTTTTTTCTCGAAATTTAACAACTTTAATCTCGAGATGGTTTTATTTTTTTATTATTGCTTGGCCCTAATCCTCTTCCGTACATCAGAGAGTGTAATGGTCTGAAAATCAAATTTCTTTGTTCTTACAAGCATACATTTAGGGTATTTAATACAATATGTACCATGTGCCAGAAACTACAGAATTTAAGAGAATCGGAATCAGATTTATTGTTGTTTGCACACACAAGGAATTTATGTGTGTCTATTCCAGTATTGTGTCCCTGTCTCTTTTCTTTCCAGTACATTTGCTTTACCCTTTCTTTGCATTTTCTTTTGTCTTTTTAGTCCAGTTTTCTCTCCCTCCTCCTTGTTTTACTTGTTTCCGCATCCAGCACAAGGACTGTAATGGTATATCTGGCTGGCTTCATGCAACTAGAGCTGCATTCCTTTATTGCACATGACATGCTGTTTCCCTCCTGCCAACACAGTCAGTCTAGTGCAGGCCTCAGGTTTCAGTCCAGAAAATCTGCCCTGGTCCATCATCAAACCTTCCAGCCCCGGGAGCTTCTTGCCAATCTAGAACTCACCTGATTGAGGTACTTATCCACTTTTCCCTACGGCTCCATCCATCTGCTCCATTCTGAAGTTACTCCAGAAGAATGTCTCAGATTTAGCGATCCCCTCAACTGCCTTGGCAATTAAAAAGAGACCCTCAACTTGGCGACAACTGGCAGAGCTTCTGTTGGGATGGGTGTGGACTTTGGGATTTTTGATTTGTTTTACCCCTGCAGGTGGTGAAGGGTATCCGTTTACTTCTCTGAGCTGTTATGTCTAGCATTTAGAGGAATTAGTGGACATTAGTGACACTGCGGGACACAGAATATATACACAATTCCCTCAGTGGGTTTCAGTATCATAAGCATTGTCATATTTAGTCTTTGCATGGCTTTAGTTTTTTAATTGCCTGCTTTCACAGGCTCTTACAAAACTATCAAGCTCAGAATCAAGTGTGCTGCCCTTCATCAGGATTGGCCATGTTTTGTTGGTAATGGAACAGTCTGTCCAACAAACAGTCCTATCTTTGATCCTAATGAGAACCCTAACCCATTGGTTTTCAATCCTGGTCCGGGAACATCCACTCTTGTATGTCTCTCTTATCTGACGCATTCAGTGCAGTGCATTCGTTTACATGATAACTGCGTTTTGAGGTCCTGAAAATGCAAACTTATGAAAACAGGTTTCAAAGTGGAACTTTTTGAAAACGATACAGTTATTGTCTCTATGTAAACTACAAAAATGTGAATTTGTGAAAACGATTGTCATGTGCATGCATATTACATGTTCAGTCTATAGGCGCATAGTTTTACTTTACAAAGTGACATCACCAACTACAGGCCTGAGAGAGATCATTTTGACAGTGTTGTCGTCTGTATGCAAAAAAAAAAAAAAAAATGCTAAGGAAACACCTTTCTGTTTTTAGTACATTGTTGTCGTGTAAACATACCCATAGAAAAAAATGCAGAGCGGTGGGTCCCTAGGGACAGGATTGAAAACCACTGCCTTAACCATTAACTATTAACCCATAAAATCAGAGGGAGATGATTGGTTGTTAATGTTGTTTAAGTGCCCAGTCTTAAACCTGACATAACCTAGAGCTAACCTTGAAATCTGATACAAGTTTTTCCAGGACCAACAAGAATGTTGATCAAGGAACCTCTTCCACCAACACAGTCCCAGGACAACTTGTAATAATTCATAAAAGATGGAAAAATTGTAAGATTTTAAGACTTGGCATGTACAAAAAGGAACGACTTTTATGTTTTTTTCCGTATTCCAGTCATGATAACATTTAGGGTTTGAGTAAGCAGCTGGACTTTATGGTTAGGTTTAGGTGTGGGTCATTAATTTTGTTCGACCCAATTCAACATTTCCGTCTTGTTATTACTTCTCATAAGACTGGGTTGGTCCTACTTGGTGAAATCTCAGTGAGTGAATGGATGTAGAAGAAGCCAATGATCTAAATAAGGTGCAAAACACAAGGTCAAATTGACAGATGTTACAGCCTTTGCTCCTCGGTAAATGTATGCTTTTCCAATACTCGTAGGGAGCATGCCATAATAATGAGCCTTTTCTAGACTTGTTGGGGAGATTGAATTCAGCTTCATTTTGCTGCATGTCACCTTGAACAAATCCAGATGATTAGTGACAACTGTTCCCATAAGCCAGCCTTATTTCCCAAGAAACTCAAGCATCCCATGCCCTCCAAATTACGAACACAAATTTGAACTACTGCTATGGAAATTCCCTTGCCCAACCCCACTAGTTTTCTTTTAGCTGCATTAATTGGATTCCTTAATTAGTTCCAGTAATAATTGTAAGAGATTGACAGTGGTGGTGAGACATGTTCTCTGGCTTGTCTAGTCTCTAATGCATGCTGTTAAACTGGGTCATTAATGAAATCTATCCTGCTCCAACTGTCACTCAGATCAACAGTGACGTCTTGAGTCACATGACTCCCGATTTCAACTCTGTGGTGCTGCTTATACATGAAGAGGAAAATCAGGAGAGGGGAGATTAATTTAAACATCCTCACAAAGGGTAGGAGGAGGAGTATGCAAATTTGGGGGGAATGGAGGCAGACAGTTTTAATTACCTTGTTAAGTAGGCCCGTGAAGCCTGCAGCATTCTAAGGGATTTGGGAGATTTGTTTCAGTAGCTGCAGAAAACAAACTGATATGACATCCCACAAAACAATACCAGCTTAACCACTGTGAGCTTCCTCAACATTCAGCCGTCATGGTTACTGTCTGCACTGCATGTGCACTCCACTTACACACCATAGTTCATGTCCCCATAGGAAAGACAAATCACAAATGAGTTGTCTTTTATACCTCAATTATTTCTGCTTTTTGCCAATAGGCTGTAATTCTTTCAAGCTATATAAAATGTACATGTAACACATCTGTTACATCAACAAGCAAGGAGAAGCATCACATTTTAAACTCTGTTGCGGGCAAGCGTATCAGTGCATGCTCCAGACATGATGAATGCAAACAAATGCACTTTTGGAACACCCCAGAGGTACTGTCATGTGCCCACATGCCAAATCTGTCATACGGAGACACATCGCACTACCATTAGGCTGACTATGGAAGGGCCAATAATGGCTGACTATGTGCAACACCTCACGGTAAATCTATTGGTGCTTTTCCACTGGGTGGTACAATTCAGCTCGGCACGGCTTGGCTAGGTTTGCTTTTGAACTGCAGATAGTACTGCTTCAAACTGGGTGGGATTATAGACTGATTGTTATATTTGTGCCGCCTCTGCCATGATCTGCTCCTCAGTTACCAACGAGAGGAACGTGTGCACCTCGTCTCGATCTGCAGTGTTTACACGTCACATTTTAGTATCGGTACAGCACGCTTGGAACCTCAACCGAGGTGGTACTATTTAAACAAGCCGTCATGTGTCAAACATATGTACAGTAGAAAGCAGATGCTCTATAGGAATTGCTGAAATTTTTTTGCCTGGAATGTGAAACATGTAAAAGGTAAGGATTAAAATATCAAGTGGATGATAGGTTGTGTTCTCCAAGGTGAGATCAGTTTGAGTTACAGCATTCTACAGAGAGATGCCCCTCAAGACACCTGCTAATGCATCTAATTTGACTGCATCTGATCTCTTAGAACTCCCTTCATTTTGCATGCACCTGGAGAGTGAACTGAGCAGTGATCTGGTCTATATACAGAAACCGAGAGAAAGAGATGCAGAGATAGAAAAAGCGATCTTGCACTTTGCTCCAAACCTCAACAGTAGATGATAACAGCGTTGCTATTAAAGAAAATGTGTTGTTTTTAGCACTTGGCAACAGCTCATTCACATGTATCAGTGCAGGGACAAGAGTGCCTGTGAATTGGTACCGCAGCTGCATGTGTATGCACGCCTGCATGCTTTTCAGTGAGAAAATGAAATCCGCGCTGTTGGTAAATAGCTGCCAGTTAGTGCTTGATGGTGTCTGTACAGTTGGCGATGGTTGACGGCCTGGACTACGGCCCGTAGCCTCCCAGGGGTGTTTGGAGGCAAAGAGTCAGGTCTTTCCCCCTGACTGGGCCCCTGCTGGCTGTTATCAATTAGAAAGCTGGCGAGAACAGCCTGGCCACATAGGGGAAACCGGACAGGACAGGGGGTAAAGAAAGAAACAGACACTGCAGACTATACCTGTAGACACATACTAGGCTGCCGCTAATGATTTAGGAACACATCAAAAGATGGAAAAAAAACATACTGTCTACAATAAGCATTTAGTGAAGAGGATAATATTAAATAATGTGTGTCTGCTTTCTTTCATATAGTTTGTGCTCGGACAGCTGGTACTGATTGGTTTTAATGGCTGGATGGATGTCTTTACTGCCTATATAGCTGCTACAGACACACTGCAGATATCATGATATTAACAGCAGATATTTGTTTAAAGCATTTCCTTTCATCTGATACACGTTAACTTACTACAAAAGGATAAAAGATGAATAAAGGCGCAGATGTAATGATAGAGATTAAGGAAGGAAAGTTCACCGACTGTTGCAAATAGCAGCCATCTGCAGGACTGAAATTCATGGCTGATAGGGGGGCCCATCCTAAATTCAGGGCCAATCTATTTCCACTTCCTGTGTTGCTGACTGAGAATGTGTATTAGCCAACACAAAAATGAAATCAGTTTGAATTCATTTATACTTCTTGTCCTTTTCTTTTCTCATGTTTTCTTGTCACTTCTCCCCTCACCTTTGCTCATCCTGCCTTGTCTCATATCATTTTTTTTTTCTCTTTTCTTGTTTAACCTGTTCTCATCTTGTCTAGGCCCTGTTTACAAGTATTAAGATACATTATGGTTAATCATATCACAAGTGGACGATGATAAATACAGGTGTAAACGGGGTCTAAAAACATTTTGAGCATGTCCACTTTTGACCACTTCCAAAGGTATAGTCAAAAACTCACTCAACCAGACTGTTTTTGTACTGTAGATGCTCATGTGTTCAAATGTGTTCAAACAGCCACTAAAGACCACCTACTCTCTGCCTACTGACCTAACACGTAAATGTTATGGGAAGTGCACTAGCCAGATGGGATTTTTGAACTTTGTCAGCTAAACACCCAAGTTCGTACTAAGCACAATGTTCTCTCGCCATTACTGATTTCTAACATGCACTCACAGCGCAAAGTCTTGCAGCTATCAGAGAAAAAACGAAAGCTGTTGCTCTCTTTATGTTTTTCCGTCATCTCTGTGCGCATTCATATGTAAATTGTGCAAACTTATTTTGTCCATTAGATCAAGAGATCTGAAAAAGCACATACATTTACCCACCCATAGACCCTCCTCTCTAAGAATCAGGACAGAAGTGGTTGAAAGTGGACAAAAGAAATACTAGGTTGAAATGTTTTTGTGTCTCCCTTGTCTATTTGGGTATCCGATTGACCAAAATGCATCTTAATACCAGGTGTAACCAGGGCCTAGTATTCAGTACTTGAGACCAGCCAAGACCAGATCTTGTGTCAGAAGCATTGGGACTCTGTCTTGACTCAGAGTCTGAGTTTGTTTTTGAGTACTGCAACACTGCGGATTTGTTTTGTTTTTTGGGCCAACTCGTACATATGATCCGGTCTGTGCTAGACCGTAGGACATGCTGTGTGCATGAAATCAGACTTTATTCGCCCCAAAGGAAAGCAAATATACACCATCTGAACTGTTCAAACCCTCTCTGTCTTGACTCTGACTCAAACTTGGACCCCTGGTACATTACACTGCTAGTATCATCTTTAAACTTTCATAACAGTCTCTTTTTAACATAACTTTTTACCTTAATGGAGAGCAAAACAATACTTTTAAGTCCCCTGCTTCTCCTAAGAAACCCCAGTAATCTCACACATCTCTTGCAGTTACAGAAGACATCTTAACATTGTCTCAAACTGCTCAGATTTGCCTAGATAATCAAAATGAATGCCAGTATTTCCAATCAAATTATTTTCAAGAACAGATGATCCAATCTATAAATTCATTTTATAGCCCAATAACAACATTTGTCTCATTTGTGTCTAGTTCTCCTATAAGGATGTTAGGAGAAACATCCGAGACAAAGATGATACTTAAATGAAACATAACTGAGAACTGCATTAAGTTTCATGAGCCTGCAAGAGCAACTTTTGTGCAATATAATGCTCCTTTGGGGTTGTTCTAATAATAATTGAGTGAGTCAAACACAGACTCAAAATAAAGGTGCAGTACAGGTTTGTCTCAAAGCAACTGGGTCAGGCACTTTAGGCCGTTTAAATGTACCTCTGTGTCATGCGATCATGCACAGTGTCCGGGAATGCCTGCCTTTTCCCTTCTCTTTATAGAGCTAGTGTGAGTGCAGTTGTGTGTGTCCTGGCAGGGGATGAGACAATCGTGGCCAAACCTTACCCTCACCACAACTCCATTCAGCTGCATGACAAACCAGGCGGAGCAGCGTGGCCCACTGCCATAATATTCTGCCTTTTATCTGTCCAGACATTACGGGTGCCTTTGTGTGTGTGAGCGAGAGAGAGAAAGAGACCCGGCCTGAGTCAGTTTGCCACAGTCCCCGTCAGCCCTGTGTTCTGTGTGTAACGTTAAACTGCACTGGGGGGCCTGTGGGAGCCGGACAGACAATGAGGCTGGGCATGTGGCGCTTTTCTCCACTGCAGATGACGTCTTTGGGGAAAACATGATGTAGGGCATCTGGCTTCTTGGCATTCAGAGCCTATTTCAGTCTTTGTCTCCTCTAAGGAGAGTGAAAAAAATTGAGGTTAATTTTACAGCTCTTTGTGCTCTTTGTACGTAATGAATGTTTTGTCATGTAGTTATGTCAAAGTCCAGACGCCTCACACAAAATAACGAATATTTTGGCCAACTTGTGAGCAAATATTATCATCAGATTATCAGATAATTAAAGAGCAATTAAGGATAAAATAATTAATAGGCTGCCAATATCTTTTGGATCATGGCAGCAGCCATTCATTTACCACATTGTTCATTTGCAATACAAATGGAGATTACAGTGTGATGCTAAAAAAACTTTTCAAATGAAGAATGCTCGTGAGTGTGCGGAGTGCCAAGTACTTATGTCTTTCTTTAATTAGCACCTTTTGCAGAGGCGTCAGAGTTTCATGAAAGACTAATTCCTTCCTGTTGAAAACTGCTCTGACAACATCTGTTCTTTTGGCAAATCTTTCCCATTGAATGGACTGAAGTTGAATGGGTAGTAAGTGATTTTTAAGGAACTGACTAAAATAACATAGACAACATCACCCCCCCCCCCCCAAAAAAAAAAAAAAAAAAGTGAGCAGAAAATAGCTTTCCTATCACAGCTTTCCTATTTATTCATTCTAAAGGATAATGTTAAAGGGGAGCTGTTATGCCACTTTTCACAAGAAAAGTCTCTGGTGTCCCCAGAATGTGTCTGTGAAGTTTCAGCTGAAAATACCCTACAGATCATTTATTACAGCTTGTTAGATTTGCCCCTATATGGGTGTGAGCAAAAACACAGCGTTTTTATGTGTCCTTTTAAATGCAAATGAGCTGCTGATCCCGGCCCCATTTCCAGAAGGGGGCGAAGCCTTAAAAGATCATGCTTTGGTTGCTCAACAACAACAAAGCTGGAGAATCTCATGCAGACAAAATAACGATTGTCAGTAACGGTGTTCAGCCTTACATTGTTCAAACGGGAGTCGGACACTGATGGAGAGACTCAGGAAGAAGTTACAACTTTTAGAATGCATCTGGATGTTTCTGAATGGTTAGTGGATACATTTATTTAGTTGCTGTGTAGTTGATTCAACTCATCGACTAGCATGTGCTGTCATGTTGAACTTTTGTGCAAATCCAGCATTGAATTGACCCTCATTTATGAAGCAGTCTGATGTAAAATGATAGCATGGCAACAACACTCTACTACAACAATTCTTACTCTTCTCTAAAGCAGCCCAACATGGCCTCACCCCCTTTGTTGTGTGTTCTGGGTAGCAGGGTTTATTTAAATTTTGGGGTCTGTGATGTCAACAACCCAGGAAGACGCTCGTTATAGTGCCTACCATATAGTCCTTAAAAAGTGATTTCTTCCAAAGAAAATATTTTCCTTTGCATTAAACTTGCATTGAGCATTGTAATTTTGCAGATATTGTTTATACTCTACATTACACACTAACTAAATTTAAAAAAGTGAAATCATAATCAAGGACCCCTTTAACTAACAACTCTAACAATTGCAAGACAGCAACAAAACTTTTACACTCCGGAAACCTAAGTGGTGCTTACTGGTCTAAAACAGTCTAAAATCTCACAGCCGCAGTACTTGATTATTCTAGGAAATGGCAAGGGGTGTTGCTATATGGTTGCTTCAGTGTTCTGAGCACGTCATTGTGTTTGCCAGAGGTTGATAGGCATGTTGCTATGCAGTTACTAGGGTGTTCTGACAGGTTACCAGGGTCATTGCTTTGTGGTTGTTACAGAGATCTGAGTATTTGCTAGTATGTTGCTATGCAGCAGCTTGGGGGTTCTGGGTAATTGTTAGGTGCTTGTTACAATGTTCTGATGCACCACTAATAAGTTAAGTGTGTTTCTTATCACAAAAGAAACTTATTTCACATTCTTGTTGTTCTGTTCTTTTTCTATAAAGCCACATTTCAGTTCTTTTAGACTCTGGTTACTCCATGAGCATACTCAAATATGTAATCTGAGCCTTTTGTGTTTTGAATTTAGAAGTTTGAACATTTAGTCTCCATGTTTACTGCTCATGCATGCTAAATGCTATGTCACTTGTAGTTAACTATAAACTAAACAGGATTTCCACTTGAATTGCTTTGAAAGTCGCCAGCGTGTCAGGCTCAATACCATGAATAGTCATTCCTCTCCCTGGAACCAACACCTGAGGGGTGGTGTCAGGCAAATTTAAACATGGTTTATGGGGAACAATATCTTGTGTCTTAGCTTAACATTCTGTTACTTACTCATATAATACCAGCTCAATTAAGTTAGCGTTGAAGGGAAGGGGTGTTAGCATGTAAAGCATGGAGATAAATGCAGTCTAAGGGGCTTTATCTTCCTGTCATGGCCCTTGGTGTGTCAAACTCTTGAATAAGAAGAGAAATAAAGAGGTTAAAATATAATTAAAGAAGGTATATACACGTTACGGGCATTTGTTACATTTGTTTGCAAGCCACTCCATCATCTTTGAGATTGGACCATAGAAATAAAACAAAAAAGCTGGTTGTTTCTTGTCAGATATGTTGCGATGAATGATCCCTGAACTTCCAACCTTTGTTGGGGCCATACAGCAGATTCTAAAGGAGTAAAGAGGAACTCTAGAGTCCTCTTGAAGACCTGCATTATCTGATACGCCCTGCCCTCATTTGTATATGAAATAATGGCCTGTAGAGCATGACGTGAGGGCCAGGCTCATTTTCTTAACCATAGTCCCTGATCACTTCACTGACCATAATCCCTTGGGCCTTCCCTTCCTAAGTCACAATGAAAACGAAGCTTTTTATTCAACTCAGTTCCACTGAATCATCGTGTCAAAAGCTATCAGCTCAGAGGAGACTCTACTGCTCAGTCCATTGCTCCTTAAGCTGAAGTCTCTTCAAGTTTGCTGTGCTCCGTGGGACACACTGGGCAAGATCTCAAACTCATCAGCTGAGAGCGAGACGGATCTCTCAGCCTTCAGACAAATGGCCAGGGTTCTGTGTTTATCGTAAGGGCAGAATCAGTGTAATCTAATAGGCCGCTGCCCAGTGGGAAATTGAGGAGAGCTCTGCAGATTAGGGCCTGTTGAAAGATAACAAGCCCAGAGAATACCCTCACCGGTCCGGTTTTCCTGTCGGATTGCGGTGTTCCATGTATGGACGCAACCACAGCCATTTGAGGAAGTTCTCTGAATGAGAACGGTTTTAGGAGTAATCCTATCTTTAGTCCCTCTGGGCGAAACTCTCACAACTCTCTTGTAACTGTACTGGCCTTGTTTGGGTAAGCCCTGCAAAGAATTTCATGAGCTCAGAACACAGTTTTTTTGTTGGGTTTTTTTGCCTTCTTTTTTGATTGTTGTCTCTGTATGCTGGTCTGAAAGCACTAAGGCCTAGACAGGGTGAAGTTTTACCATGTGATTCAGTGCAGTTAACCCCCTTAATGTTCTCTCGGGTTTGTTTACTCTTCAAGCCTGCAGTGCTGTATTCGTGATTAGTGGTTTAGTGGATAGAACTGAACAAGCGTCAGTAATTCTCCCATCCTGATGTCTTGAATAGCTCACACATACACAATTCTTGATGCACAAGAAGTCTCCATCACTTGCAATGCATCAATTGATTATTACATCTCAAGAAGACATGTAAGCATTTTGCAATTGACTACTCTTTGTGCTGAATGTGAATGTTCTGACCAGAGTGACACCTCTAGATGAAGTTCCTGCACTTGCTGAGCAAAGTTTCTCTCACTTCAATGACTGGCCATTACAGTTCTTTTACAAGGTTTTTTCCAATATAGCCTCATGCTTGAATAATTCATGCACAGAGTAACAGAACTGTGACTATGACCATGTGACCAGGATTATGCCAAATATGTTTAATTGTGACTATGCCAATCTATGCCAACTCAAACTGTTAACTATCCCTCAAGTCATAGACGTTAAACTGCACTGGGGGGCCAACAGACGTTGATGCAAGTATAATTATGCTGTTAAAGTGTTAGTTCACCCAAAAATGAAAATTCTGTTTTTAATTACTCACCCTCATTTCGTTCCACACCCGTAAGACCTTCGTTCATCTTCGGAACACAAATTAAGATATTTTTGATAAAATCCATTGGCTCGTGAGGCCTGCATTGAGCAATTTAGAGCAATTTATTTTCAAACGCCCAGAAAGGTACTAAAAATATATTTAAAACAGTTCATGTGACTACAATGGTTCAACCTTAATGTTATGAAGCAACGAGAATACTTTGCACCAAAAAAACGAAATAATGATGTCACGAGCAGGGCGGGCGAGAGCCGTGAGGGAACGGCGCGAGGCCGGTGACGCGAGAGATAATGAGCTCCACCTGCGGGGCGCACCGGCCTTGAGTCTTTCACAGAGGAGCTCCGGAAGCATAAAAGGAGGAGAGACGACAGTGAAGGAAGAGAGAGGACCAGGCCTGGACTTTATTTTATGTTTTATTATGTTTTATTATGTATAATGCCGGCAGACCCTCGCGGACGTCTGCCGGCATTACTTTCGTTTTGTATTTGTTTATTTTTAATTAAAGTTTTGTTGAACTTTCGCCGGGTCCCGCCTCCTTTTTCCCGTATCTGCGAACTGTGTTACATTGGTGCCGAAACCCGGGAAGAAGGAGGGACATGCTGTCACTCGCTCCTGAGGGGGATCGCGGTGCTGCGGAGGTTGGGCAGCGCGGGAGTGAAGACCGCGAGAGGCTGCCCGAAGCGGTGGTGCTGGAGCCTAGTGACAGGTGGGACGGAGAGCTCGATGCCGTGCTCCTGGAATGAATGGGGTGGCTGCTGTCCAGGAGGGAGCGAAGGAGTCGCCGCCGTCCGCCGTGGGCCAGAGCCTGCTACTCGCTGCCCTCAGCCGGAGGAGACATCGCCGGCCGCCAGGGGGTGGAGGAGGATCGAGCCGTCCACTGAGCGTCCAGTACCACCACATAGCACCGCAAGGAAGAGCCTCTCGGCTGGCTGAGGACTGAGCGGCAATGTGACTGGGAACCGGACCAAAAATTTTTTTTTTTCTCTTTTTCCTCTCTTCCCTCTCTCGTTCTGTCGCTCCCTGTGTTTCTGTCTCCTTTCTCTCATCTCGTCTGTCCTTACCCCCAGGTGCTGCGGCCGCCTGAGACAGGCCCCAGGGGGGAGTAGAGCGCAGTCTCGGGAGTACCCCCCCAGCCTGCGAGGGGCGATGGGGGTATGTGGCAAGTAGTATACCCAAAGTATACTTCAGTTTTGACAAAAAGTATATGCATACAGCCAAGTACACTCCATATCAGTGGTTCTCAACTCCAGTCCTCGGGACCCACTGCTCTGCACATTTTGTATGTCTCTCTTATCTGACACACTCAATTCAGTTCATGCAGACTCTCCTAATGAGCTGATGATCTAAATCAGGTGTGTTAAATAAGGGATACATACAAAATGTGCAGAGCAGTGGGTCCCGAGGACTGGAGTTGAGAAACACTGCTCCATATGATAGTGTGCACAGACAGTTGACACATGTGTGCTAGAAAGTTCATCCTTTTCCAGTGTCTGCGCTGATTCTCTCGAGAAGATATGACTGATAAAAAGTCTTTGTACTCATTTAAACTGGAGTTGGGTATCTTTAAAAACCCCTCTCACAACCCCCCTCCCCTCTTGTTGTTGTCATTTTCAGAAGTTGTTTCTTTTTCAACTATGAAAAAATGGCACAAGCCAGTGTTACCATCTTGCACACAAACAAATTAGTGTGGAAAATTAAAACAGAAATTTGTGTCACACTCACTTTCATGTGCATAAAGAGCTTTAGATAAATCATGTGTAACAGTGGATAAATCAGCCATTTGCATATGAGTAATGCTTTATATATTTATTTGAAACACATTTTGATTGCATTTTCGGACATAGCTGTAGTGGTCAGATAAATCTAGGCTTAGGCTTGTGAAGCTAATTACCAGAAATGACTACACCACTTTTTTAGAATAGAGTAAAAGGTTATGATGAATGTAGCAAGCAAATTGAAAACGTAAAGATGTGTTCTGTGGGTCAAGTGAGATCTGCACAGCTCTTGTGCCCTTTTCTAAAAGGGTTTGAAATAAACAGCTTTGTCTTAGGAGCCAGCCTGTGTTTCAGTCTGTCGTCGTGCGAAGACACGTCTCGAAGTGAGACTGAACAGGCAGAGTGCCAATGCCCTAAACGGTTAAGAGCCCAGAGTGCCAAAGCGCCTGGCACAAAGACAACTGGCACATGGCAGCAGTCACTGAATTACATTACTGTCAGTGTGAAAATTATAAAACAGAACGCAACGACTCAAATTATGCATTTATTTGGACATTAGAACAGGGTTACTTCACAATGGACATGACGAATGTGAAGTTTCCCCAGCTGGAGACTGGGAAGGCTATAGTACCTTAAAAGTGAGGGAAGAACATGTTGGCTGATAAAATCTGATTGACAAAAAGCTATTAGTTCTTGTCTGTAAAGTATTATGAATGTAGAATGGTATCTGAACAATATATTTCTCATTATTAGGTGAAGAAAACATTTGACAACATTATGCTTGGCTGTCTTGAAGAAAGGTATTAATTCTTTATGTTCATATGTATGCCTCATCAACTATTACGGGAATGTGATTTCTCTTCTGTTTTCTTGCTCGATATCTGCAGATGCATTTTGCTAATGATGTTCTTATTATCTTGTTGTATTGATCATGTGAGCGTTCAGGCGGTCTGCTTTTCCTCAATTTGGAGAGTCTCTCTGACATTTGAAACCTGACGCTGGAGGCCATTTTGTGCTTTTTATCACATGACAGCAGTAATTGGAACAAGGTTTCCACTACTTCCACATCACACACACACAGATGTCCAGTCGTGGATCATTAAGTCTATAGAGCTGTGCTGCTGACCAGAGTAGTCATGTGTAACATGCATTTGTATGTGTGCGTGTGTAAACAGTTAAAGTGGACACATGCGTTTTATGTGAGAGAGAGAGTGAACATTGAATTATATGTTCCTGTTGGTGTCCATTTTTGTCTTCCTGTCTATGTTTCCTATGTATGTGTGCGCGCGATCTACAGGTGCACGGGTCCTGGTCTCCACGGAAAAGGAACATTAGCCCGGGGCCATGGACGCACAGTAAGAGAGAGTGTGTGTGTAAGAGTGAGAGCTGTTTCAAATGCAAATCAGCTGCTCCACTTCAGACAATACAGCCCTCTATCAAAGCAGCTTGTAAAATATCAGCACCCTGTGGTTCCATTTATAAAACAGGCACCCCAAACAGGGCCGGAGGATAGAGGGGCCCCCCTACGCAAGTCTGATGGGGTCAAACTTCCAGGACAAGCCCGTCTAAGTGCCCTCTCCAAGTCTGCTGTTTAACACGCAGGTCTTAATGAGAAAACCAAGCAAGCTGCATTAACGCAACACAAATGTAAATAACGACCACACACTGAAGACTGTACTACAGCACATGTGTGAGAGGAACTGTGATGGTTTTAACTTACTGTGTATCTGATATAGGCCTGGCCACTTTCTGATATATCTGTAATGTGCCACTGTGAAGAGCCAGGCCATGAATCCGTATCTAAATTAGGCCCCAGTTCAGAGTTTCATATTCTTTTAATTGGCTAGTTTATCAAATGCCTTTTGTGGCAAGCTGAGATCATTCACTACCATTACAGAAAGGCGAGCATCACTATTACTCTTGCTTATATTTAGGGTTATTGATTTTTACTCCTAACAGTAAATATTACATTTCAGTGCAAAACTGGTCTAGCACCATTTTGGCAATGAACATGAAACCTCAAAATCATAAAAATTTTTTTAAGGATATGTGTACTGTTACTTTTCTGAGTGATCAGACTTCATGTACTCACCCTCATGTCGTTCCAAACACGTAAGACCTTCGTTCATCTTTGGAACACAAATTACGATATTTTTGATGAAATACAAGGGTTTTTTTTATTTCCCATTGAAAGCAACATATTTACCATCATTAAAGGTCCAGAAAGGTAGTAAAGACATCGTAAAAATAGTCAACGTGACTACAGTGATTCAACTATAATGTTATGAAGCGACAAGAATACTTTTTGTCAGAGTACTTAATGACAGAAATTTCAGTTTTGGGTGAATTAACCCTTTAAGATTTTGGCTAGTGGGTGATAAAACGGACACACAAAAAAAAAATCCCATAGATTTACATTGAGTAAGAGGCTCAAGCCAGATTATAGACTTGAGTGTCGACAGTCACCACATAGCAACTTTCTGGCAACCATCCAAAAGACCCTAGCAACTGCATAGCAACTCTCTGGCAACCACCCTGAAGACCATAGCAACCACATAACTCTCTAGCAACCATTCAAGAATACCCTAGTAACTGCATAGCTGACCCAGGATTTGGCTCACATTTTTCTTCATGTTTAGTTATTTATTGTGAATGTGAATTCTATGGCTGTCGTAGTAAAGTTGTAGTGGCAATGTATGATGTAGTGACAACTATTTATCCCTCATTGTGAATATTTATGACTTGAGTCACTCATTCGAGATCTGTCTTTCAAACACAACATTACCATTCACAGCTGAATGTGACTATTTTGGCATCCACTTGTAAAACGTTCTTTTTTCCAGTGTGTCAAATCTATTGTATGGCAAATCGATCTATAGTTAAAAAACTAGAGCTTACACAATAGACTGATGATTCAGTTGCCTTGAAAAAATAACTGATGATGGGTGACAGTAATTTTAGTGTATTGTTGTAGACATTAACAGGGACTGAGAGCATGTGCAGTGTGTTTTATAATGCTAACAGAGCTCTCACACTGTAAACACTTACTGGGAAGCCGTTCAGACTCTTGACTGTGTGTTAGACTCATTGCCGGAGCCAGCATGCTGAAATGTTATCTTCTTAGTGAAGAGCCCCAGCGGACAGACTCCTCTAGATACACATTATGTGTTTTTATGTGTCAGATCGTGTATGACCCCCCACAGCACATTATCAGCCATTAGTGGGAGGAAACGGCACCTCTGAGTGGGGGGGAGTTTGCCAGTGGTCTGATCATGTTGACTGATTTTGATTAGGTCATGTTAGGAGCATTAGTCTGAGAGAATGAGAAAATGTGTTGGGAGGGATGGAGGGCTGTGGTGTTATTTATACATCAGGCCCCTGAAGTGCATGTAATGGCAGCTCAGAGACAACAGGCTTTCCCAAGAAGGCCTGGGAGAGGAAGTGCCCGGACTGTTGATGGAGGAAGCATATGCTCTTCTTGATGTCCCCTGACCTAAGTATGGAGCTATCAAAAGCTTTCAGTACTAATTATTCAATACTAATAATTTCCTCAACGTAGTATTTAAAGACATTTAAAGCTGTAGTCTGCAACTTTTTGAGCAAGTACATAACCAGCCAGTGTTCAAAACTATCTCCTTACCTTAGCCCGGTAAGCTTGTAATAATGTTTTCTAAATCGAGTGGTACTGGTAGGTTTCCACGGGAAATTCTAGCCTGCTACCATTCATTATGTCACGTCTGTTTACATAAAGAAGGAGTCCCAGCTAGTAGGCTATATCTTATGTGAGGATGCTGCAGGTGACAGATCATTTATAGCCTTTTCTTACCGCAGCCGGAATAATTAAATTTATCATTTTGATGGCGCATTGTATGGTATGACAAATTACGATGATAATTCTGCAAATAACTCCGAGGTTGCAGGTTTCAAACAGAGAGGGCACAAAGAGGCAAAACTTACGGACTGCTTTAAAATCAACATGAAATCAAAATGGACTCTATTTATTTTTGTAATATGCACATTCCTGATCTTAAAGATCAGTTTTCCCAATCCAAACAATTCCCAGTGCATAAAATCAAATCTTAAAAACACCAAATTATACAACCATTTAAAAGTTTGGGTTGGTAAGTTTTTTTTCAGTATCTTATTCTCACCAAGGCTGTGATCAAAAATGCTGTAAAACAGCAATATTTGAAATATTATTACAATTTAATAAACTTTTTTCTGTTAATATATTTTAAAATGTAATTTATTGCTCTAATGGCAAAGCTGAAATTTCAGAAAACATTACTTCGGTCTGCAGTGTCACATGATGAATTGAGTTATTAAAAAATCTTACTTAATGGTATTTTAGGTTGTTAACAAAATGTTTACTTTATGTTTTTAAAAATTATATCATCGTTATTTTTGCTGTTACTTTTAGTGACTCAAACACTGCATAAACCTATAGGTGACAACACAGATCAGCTACAGTACATTCACACGCCTGGGTTTTAAAGGAGGCTTCCTTCCAAGGCGTATCTTTTGCAAACAACCATAGAGTGATATACATGATTTATTGGTTTCTTATCATCTCTGAATCACCACCTATGCCTCTTGTTATTAGAATACGAAAAAGGAAACCTATTTGAAGAATAAAGCCTGGCTCTCTCTCGGGGTTTAATCCAATAGGGGGTGATTAGATAGGGCTGCTTACGTCTAATACGAACCTCTTATAAGAAGCTCATTGTATAGCAGCTGAAAGGAGCACAGAAGTGTTGCCTCCAAGAGAATCACAGGACCGCTCTAAATGCATTTTTCTATATATTACGTGTGCTAATTTGTAGGTCATTTAAACATACTGAGATGCATCTTGAATGGTGGATGCCACATTTCAGTGGTTCTCAAATGGTGCGTCACAGGTCTGTTCGCATAGGGTTTCTAAATGCAATTAATAAACTAAGCAAAATAAATAGGCTTAACCAGTTTTAAAAGGGAGCGAGAAAACGTTTGCCATGAATTTTGTTGCAGATGTCAAAGGATGTGTGTTCTAGTATTTTCTGTTGTAAACACTTGATTGATGCTAGGCAAATTAGGCAGCTATGCCAGCTTTAAGTGTTGCGTGACATGCCCTCAGCCTCAAAAACTTTGAACAAAATGACAAAAAAGCATAAAAATGCTTTATCATCTCTGCTGTCAGATATCATAAACTTGCCTCCGTCTCTTTCTGAACCAAACGTACCCTTTTATTTTAAGTGTACAACATTTTAGTTTGCAGAAAAACATGCTTATGTCCTCAGGGAATAATTTGGAATATGAAACACTTGATTAAATGTGGCACAAATGGAAAAATAAGAATACAAAAAATGCATATTGCTAAGTGGAAATTAGATAAACGAGTTACTTAATGAAAAGCAATTACAATATCCAATAAAAACTGTAACAAGCTGTGCTCTGCAGGTCTTATACATATAGTTTGTGATTAGTGCTACATATTTGTGCATGTCTCATTGTGTGTCTTCAAGTAGCACTAAGAGAGCAACATGTCTCAGGTCAGTGATTTAATAAAGAATGAAACTAATTAGAGACAGGCTTAGAGCAATGTCTATTTCATGACTAATGCACAAGGGGCTAATTTCAAATCATAGTGCTCTTAGGCTGCCGATCTGGACGGTTTCCTGACAGTAATGGCCTAGTCGTGATACTCAACAGTGGAACGACCGTTTCTTAACTGCAAAACTCTGAGCTGCACATGCACTTCCCTGAGGCAGTGGGTTTCAAAGGGAGTATTGTGAAACAATCAGACTTTTAAACCAAGAAATAACAAAAAAGGTAAAAGGTATCTGACACTGCAGCTGGTATGATGCTTTCTTGTGGAGGATGTGCTCTGAGTCATGGATAAAAACAGATTTATTATTATCTTTTTTATTATTATTTATTTTATATGTTTGTCCAGTGGTGCTGGTCTAGTTGAACTTTTCATTGTCTTTCTATGAGATTCACAGTCAAGTTCAGAAAACACTGCTGTTGCATTCATGGGGTAAAAATAGAGTACAGTTTGAGCTGTGAGTGAAATGAACAAAGCGAACAGCAGTCCCAGTCCAAGTCTGATGAGAAAGCACTTTGTTTCTTTCGACATCCCCTGAATCCACTTCAGTTTGGAAACATAAAGATAAAGCAGAGACGGAAGAGAAGTCACTCTCTCTGCACCCCTCCACAGAACGGTTAAAAGACGAGCCTTTTGTGGTTTCTGCTGAGCTAAATTTAAGCATGTGGTTTAACAGGTTAGCATCAGCAGCTGTATGTGTTTTCACTTTTGAAATTGTGGAAATGTTTAGTTCATTGAGGAAGACATGCTTATAAAAAGATAAAAAGTACTGACATTTGGAGAATTCTTTGTGGTTGCTTGGATTTACAAGATACAATTGGCATCGTTAGGTTTTATTGGGGTTATGCCTATAAACTTGCACCTGTCAGGCGAGTGATGTGGATTATTTTAAAGGCAACACCAGTGCTGACATGAACTGTGTGCATAGAGGAATGTGTCTGTAATGTGGCATGCTAGAGGAAGTATATAAAAATTTCAAAGGGCCAGAAGCACATCTTTCGGAATTCAACAGTACACAGTGTGAGAGAATTAAAAATGGTTACATTTGTTGTACACATTGATGTTAACCAAAATAATATTACTGCATTAATAATTGGTAAGACTACAAAAGCCTAAATCAATGCCTAAATAATTATTTGGCTACTGGTTAGCATAAACCACACTGTAAAACTCAATAAATTCAGAATACTTAAAACATTTGAGGAAACTCATTTTTTAAGTTAGTAGAACTTAAAATTTTTGTGACGAGTGGGGCGGGGCAGAGAGCCATAGAAGCGGAGTAAGGCCGGTGTGGTGCACAGGTGTCTCTCATTAACATTCACCTCACCGGCATCCCTTCGCTCCCACAGTTCTCTAAATGTTAGATATCAAATAACACATGCTTTTATAACCATCAAAGAGACTGTCATTATATACTGTATACTTATTATAATTATGTTATAATCAAACAACATACAGTATATATGGTCTTCAAAGTTTTGCAGCCCCCATCCTCAACCTAACCACAGGCTCTACTCTTCACCACAATGGTAGCCCAGCAAAACTAACATAACAGAACTCCTGGCAATCCCACCATAACATTAAACACTAACTTATGTCAGTTTTGTGCAAAAACACACATAATGACACTTAACTTCAACATTTATTTATACAGTCTGACGCAAAGCATGCTGGGAGTTAGAAATCTGCTGCAACTCAATCATATTAAGTTCAGCTTACTACAATGAAATTGTACAGACAAAAGTCTATGATATGAAGTCAAAATTACAGAAGTAAGTATTTTTGAAAAACAAAGTTGCAATTGTGAAATATAACTTTGCAATTACGAGACATAAAGATGCACATATATGAAGTCACAGTTACAAAAATAAGTCTAATTTATGAGAAATAAAAACTCAATTATGAGAAATAAAGTTGCAGTTGTTAAATAGAACTTTACAATTATGAGAAATAAAGATTTAAATATATGAAGTCACAATTACAAAAAATAAGTCTAATTTATGAGAAATAAAAACTCAGTTATGAGAAAGAAAGACACTGTTATATAACATGAAGTCACAGTTATAGAAATAAGTCTCATAAATAGAAAAAAAAAAACCACTCAGTTACAGGAAATATATAGCTTTCTAGTTTCTATCATTCAAATGTGTGGATGTTAGACAGTTCTAAGGAAGAGAACAGTCTATAGGATATTGCCTGGGTAGAAAGAAGAGGTTTTAGCTTGCACGAAAACCACAAGTGTGCTTCTCAATACCACGCACTTACACACACAGACACATGCATTCGTTCACAATCAGAGGCATTGTGGTTTTAGCTGAACTAACAGTGGCTCGCCTCTGACATTAACTATTAACGCTGGCATGCAGTCATCTGGTTCCATACCATTGCCAGTGATCATGTCATGTGACGTGAAATCACCCTTAACCCTTCTTTTCTATTTGTGTTATTTTTATTCCCTCATAGCTGTCGGCAAACAAGACAGTCTTTGTAGCTGTTATGCACCAGAGACACTCAAACTGCCAAAACATCACCAAAATCCTCCTTTGCAACCAGCAGCTTGGGGGAAAATTCCTCATGGTGGCACCTACTGAATAGAGCAGCTTAATTGTGGCCCTGATCAATATGTCAGTCTGATTTTATGGAGTGTACTAGACGCTTCTGAAGGCCTTGTTCTGTGTGCAGATGGATAAGAGGAACCCGATTAGCATTAATATCCTCCCTTCCGTTCTCTGGTGTTTCAGACAGTCAACATAAGAAGGTTTCTGTCTTTTATTAGCTAAATTTTAACCTTAAGTGCTTTATTTCCTATAGAGGAAGCAATCACAGGCTCAACTCGTGCTAGCTGTCCATGTCTGAGCCTTTTTTGAAGCACATTGTTTATTGTTGTTGAGCCTACCAGAAATAATCCCAATTTAATGGTCGCTTTTCACTCGAGTGATGTATTGATTGCTTTTTTTATCCTCTCTCTCTTCCTGAATGAAACAGATACACTTGCACAGTTGTTTCTGGCAGTCATGTGTGACTCTTTGAGTGGAGTTGCTGTCGACGCACAATCAACACGATGTGTGGAGCGTTATCACAATTCTCGCCTGTTATGATGCAGCCGAGGGGGAAACTTTTTGTCCATCTAATGATGAGGCAACAAAAGAGATCAGGATCAAAAAACCCTAGTATAGTATGAATTCTCCATTTACAAAAGCTTACAATTTAAACAAAAAATGCCAAAATTTTATAGTGATTAGTTAATTTTACTACTGTAAAAACATGGGATTATTTACTCCCTAACCCATAAACAAACAAAGTCTTAATATATTGAATCTAAAACAGAACACTGTTATATTAGTATTATTTATTATAGTTTTTATTCATATTTTGAATTAGCTTTTATTTTTTATAGTTTTTATTTTAATTTTAGCTTAATTTGTTTGTAATTTTGTGTGAAGTAATGTGCTTCCGTCATTTTTTAAAAACAGTTTTATTTATTTTTCAGTTTTAGTTCAGTTATAGTTCTTATTTATTTAACTTATTTCAGTTAGTTGCCAAGTTAATGTTTCTAATTTTCATTTAGTTTATCATCTAATATGTATATATTATTTTATTTCAGCTTTATTTACATTAACAAAAATGTTTTTAATAGTTTGTTTAGTTAACCATAATGATCCTACTTGGTAAAAATGATCAAATGTAAGGTTATAGAACCTAATTCTGTATAGTTCTTTAATGAATGGCTTTATGAACTAAAAATATGCATATATTTTAAATTGCTTGAAAATATATCCTACCATTCCAGGTGCATGTAGCTGCTGGTGTGTGTGAAAATCTTAACATATTATTGATCAGTATTTATTTCTGAGAATCATTAATATCTGTATAAAATTCATATTTCCATGTATAAGATATCACATGACAAACACAAAGTTCTGTCATGAAACTCTAGAGGGCCCAGGCTAATAGGGTCCTCACCTTCCCCATCTCCACCTGTACAGATCTCATACGGGTAATTCATGTATGCTATATTGTACAGCAGCAGCATGTCTTACTTGCTTACAGCAGCATGTTATGTATTTATGTCAGTAGCAAGTCCTGTACTTGCTCTGCAGCAGCAGCGTAGCAGATCTATTCCGCTAAGACCAAACATACAACATTGTCATACATATCACCATGCCAAACACTCCGAGAGTTGTCATGACAGAACTTTGTAGGTGTAACTGTAAAGAATGAATGGAGAATTCTTGTCTTTGAGGTCATTATGAACATTGACGGTTACTAGGATGCTGCTTGGTGTGATGACTTTCATTGTCATAAGTTACAATTCATGACAAGTTTGAATACTCTTGAACTTGTGATGATTGAACAGTGAATTGCACAAATAGTAGTAGGGGTTCGCTTCATAAAATTTAAATGACAATACAAACACTGCCTTTCCAGGACATGGAAAAGCATCAACTTGTTAAGTGCAAAGTCACAAAACTGGATGAATAATGAATTTTTCTGAAGAAACTGAGGTCAGGGGTCACTAAACACTTGTAGGCATATTAGCATCTTATGATACATTATAGCTCAGTTTCCATGACAACAATCACTGTTTTACTGTTTGTGGCCAAATTTACACACTAATACATTTTGAATATGTTAAGAACTAAATGATTCACCTGATACACTATAGACCCCACCAGCCTTAATGACATTGGTACAGTCATGATCAGTTCAATGTTCCTGGACGTGCCCGAAACTCACAAGATTAACTGATAAACTCATCTCATCATTACTATGCAGTCCAGAGAGAAGAATCAATTTTCAGCCTGGTAGAGCTGTAGATTACAGAGGGTCTTTTGTTGAAAAAAGAGCTTGCAGTGTGATTGCCCACAGGGCTTGAGTGTATTTTTCTCTTCATAGCTCATGTGCTGTTGTGGCCTTTGTGTCAAGACACAGTGTCCAGTAGAGATCATTCAGGATACATAATATGTGGCCTTTCAACCACTAAAAGCAACTGAACAAAGAAAAATAACTCCATGATACTTGGATTATCTTGTTCATGTCTAATGTAATGTCCATGTTCTTATTATGAAAAAAAAAAGTTGCAATTAAAAAAAATAACATAATGTATGGTCCTAAAGTGAATGAAAAGAAATATATATTTTTTTTTTATTATTTTTTTTTTATTATATATTTATTTTTGGATTATTGACAGGTTTTGTAGGTTCATTTGGTAAATATGATCTGCATAAACTTCTTGAGTCAGTTTTTGTCTCAAGTTATTGATGGGTTCTTTAAGATTTAATTTGATCTAAATTTCCACAATTTTTACGGATGTCCTCATTCATCAATTGCTGAGAGAAACCAGTAAGAGAGAGCAAAACACAGAGAGGCATTGAGGGGGAGGGAGGGGGGTGTATCTTTTATGACCACACATCCTGTAGCTGCCCATTAAAGCTGTGGCATTTTTACTGTCTCATTTTGCTTAAACGGTCTCTAATATAAGGAGGCCGACAAATCCTCCCTTTATTTCCTCTGTCTGCTTCCACTGGCTCTTTGTAGTTCTCCTTTTTTTTGTGAGCAGGAAACTCTCTCTCCCCCTGGCTGGTAATGTGAAAGCAAACCAGGGCCACTGAGGTGCATCCTATTGATCACAGCAAGCTGAGCGGGAAGCAAATAAAAACATCCTGGAGCCAGAGACGGACAGAAGTGTGAAAGGAGAAAGAGAGGGCAGACCATTTGATCATCTTTTTTGTTATTTTTCCATTTGTACAGTTCAAGCCCTCAGACAGACTTGTACCACAGTTTCCCCTAGTCAAGTCCTGAATGCCCAGAAACAAAACTGGATTAAACACTTCCGTGCCTTTAGACTGAGCCCTGAGAGCTAGTGGAAAGACGATGAGTTATAACTGTAGCCTGGTGGTTAACTAATGTGCTTTGACATTGATCCTTGTTGCCCACTTGTTGACTCAGGTTCTAGTCAGGCTCATGTCAAACCTTGACCCTATTCCCCACTCTGCTCCTTGTCATTTTTTATCTGTCTATCAAAAATTTGGCAAAGGCAGAGTACATTTTTACACATTCTGCTGAGTGGTTGCCTAGATATCCTGAGTGGTTGCTTAAGACCAAGACACACCAAACCAACAAAGAATTAGCAGCAACAAATGCAGACTGTAGTGACACCTCATGTCCTCTGCGTCTGGTCCAAAAAGTTGCTCTTGAACACACCACAAAGACTACAGCCAACGGCCAACTATCACATACGTTATGCGCCTGAGTGAGACGAAATAACTCTCCATACCAGCAGGTGGCAGTAGTCTGTATTCATCATTCAAAAACGGGGAATCCGGAAATAGGACTGAGAATATACAAACCAGCAGCCAACTAGCATATTTGTTCCGCACCTGTTTAAGAAGAAATAACTCTCCATATCTGCAGGTAGCAGTAGTCTGTATTCATCAATCAAAAAGGGAAAGCGGAAGAGCTGGGACTGCAGATATACAATGAGAAAAGCCTTCTTGTGTTTATTGTTTACTTGCTTTCATCACTTCTGCTTTTTTTCTTGTGCAATGTTTCGCTAAGCTGAATAGCCAATCAGAGTCATCTCTTTCACTGACGGGCTCCACCACCCAAACAACATGTTCGATTTGCCGAAAATCCACCAATGGCCTAATGATAAGAGAGTCGGACTTGTAACGCGAAGGTCGCGGGTTCGAGTCTCAGTACCGGCAGGAATTGTAGGTGGGGGAGTGAATGAATAGCAATCTGTTTCACCTTACCATACTATGACTGAGGTGCCCTTGAGTAAGGCACCTAACCCCCAATCACTCCCCAGGTGCCGCAGTAAAAATAGCTGCCCACTGCTCCGGGTGTGTGTTCATGGTGTGTAAGTGTGCATTTGGATGGGATAAATGCAGAGCACAAATTCCGAGTATGGGACAACATACTTGGCCTCACTTTCAATGCAGAACACACTGCAAAAACTAGGCCGAGAGATGCTCAATGATGGCCCGACATTGGCTGAGCATTGGGGTTGGTGTGTCACAGCCTTTACCAACTCAGAAAAGCCTATCTTCAAGTCTCTAATATTCTGGTGACTAGATATGGCTTGACTAGATATTTTTCACCTGTTTTATGTCCGCCAGGCAAGACAGATCGTTTAAGAGTGCACTACTTTAGCACAAACAGAGTTTAATACTTAGGGTTGGGGGTTTGTTTAGTATCATGACAGAGAGGGATTCACTCTGTATCCAGGAGCAAAGCTCTCAGGTAGACCAAGATTCTTCCAATCATGAAGACAGGACACGCTGAGCCGAAGGAGATTAAGCGTATCTCAATGTCGAACAGACCTTGTAGCCCTGAGGCGATTGTGCTTCACCCCAGGAGGGCGAAAGCTCGGAGCGAGAGTGTGAGATTGGGATGTTCTGAGACAGATGATTCTCATGTCCAGTGGCAGGGAAGCCGGGAATCTCTCTCTCTCTCTCTCTCTCTCTCTCTCTCTCTCTCTCTTTCTCCTCGTCCTATCTGTCTGGACTACCTCCAGTCCAGTCCTGGAGCAGGGGAAGGGGTGGAACAGCCAGCTTTTAGCACTTGTTTCTACACTGTGCTAATTTTACCTACAGTCAGGACACAGATGCAGAGACAAAGGGAGGTGGGGGCTGGGGGACATGTGTGCCTGGGGTGGGAGGTGGAGGGGGGTAATGGGGTAGTATTGGCTTATTGACTTGCCCTCACAGCTGGCAGGCTTCAGATGAAAAGGGATGTTCCTCACATCAGAAGAGAGGCTAAAGGAAACAAAAGAATTCCGAAGTCCCTCCCAGCATATAGAGCCCCTCATCAACACACACACACGCACACACACACACACCCAAAGGGCCTAATCACCCTCTCAACAACACTTGCCTCAGGTACAGATGAACCCAAAGTTTAAACTGATTTTGAATGATTCCAAATTGCTATAGATGTAAAAGAATAAAATCATATGATATAAATAATGATTTTAATGTCTTTGGTTTCCAAATATACACTGTAAAGTGACACAGAAACCTGCATATGAAGTGCATATGTAGTGACCCCAAAAATATTTGGACACAAAAGTGTATGAATGTTATTGCATTAGATAAGAACTAAAGACTTTGGCCCAAAATGCTGGGATAGGCTCTAGCTTCCATGTGACCCTACATAGGACATGTGGGATGGATTGATGGATGGATGGATGGATGGATGGATGGATGGATGGATGGATGGATGGATGGATGGATGGATGGATGGATGGATGGATGGATGGATGGATGGATGGACAGACGAACGGATGGATGGACGGTTAAAGGCCTGGATATATTTTGTTTTCAGCATTCCACATCACACACAGCTGTGTAGCCTTGTATAGTCACGCTACACATGGACAGTGTGCAGCAGGAGTTCACATGCATTTTCCATGAGACAGAGTGAAACAAGATTTAATTCCACTTTTCTTTGCCATATTTTTGCACTTTTAATTAGTGTTTTGTTGATTTTTGCCGTATCAAGTCAGTTCTCTAACAGGTGTCCTATCCGTGTAATCAGAATTGTTTGTCACTTTATCATGAACATGATCCACTAACATTTGACAACCATAAAGTGTCACAGTGCTTTTTGTCTTTTAAACATAATAATTTTAAACCATATATCTATTGTTTTATTATTTAAAACTTAAACTTATTTTTATTAAATATTTTGGTTGAAAACTGTTTAAATAAATACCATATAGTTTAATATTTTGTTATATAGCACAAAGACATTCATACATTTGTAAGTGTGTCTAAAGTTGTGGTCATTTTAACAAATTTCAAAGATATTTAATGGGCAAAAAGGTCAATTGACAATAATGTAGCAATGTATGAAGCACAACTCACACAGAAGTCACTTTCAAACAAGGCAGCTTTCGGTCAAAGTAACGAATCCCTGTGACGAACTTGAACATGTTAAAAAATATTCATTGGGAAAATATTTCCTAAACGCATGCATTCCTACTAAACTGACTGGATTTGGTTCACGAAAATTCACAGAACAATGATAAATACTGTATATCACACAGTTATCATGCATTTACACCAACTTTTTTCAAAGCAGCATAAATGTATTTACACAAGAAATACAAGCATGTGAAAAATAATTTGTTTGAAAGTAGCATTTTTGACTCGTGATTATTATGATTTTTGTTTATGACTTAGATTTTTAGGTCAGAAATATAGTCTGTATAACAAATAAAATTGATAGGGATCAGCACATTAGCACATACAATTTTTGAATGAAGTCATTTTATTTCGGTTAGTGAAAATAAAGTGGCTGGAGAAGCTCTGCAGCACATGAAAAATAGAAATAAAGCGTCTATTATTTAAACCAGGCACTTCCAGTGTAACATTCTATTGTTTTGTCACAGTATGCCAAAAATGTTTGCTGTAGACGCTGTCTTAAAGCTGCATTAACTGTACTGTAAAGACGCTTCTAGCCAAGGCTGCAGTGTTCAATGTAAGACAAGAGAAACAATGTTGTATGTGCGTTTCCACTGAACAGATTTATTATTCCACATTTAGCTATGAGGAATGATTCTCATTAACTGCCAACAAAACACTGCTCATCTTCAACTGTATAAAAATGTTCCACTGTGTCTTTCAAAAGCCTCTTTTCCCATTTGACTGTTGATTTATTGAGTTTACCTTTCCGCCATGAATTTTAATGTTGATCTGCCCTGCATTCAAAGCTTTGTCATCAATATTTAAACTTCAATATAAACTTCACAATCGCTGACAAATTGTCCTGAGATTTCCGCATTTTTTGACAGATTCATTAAAATGAATCAAATAATCTTGCGGGAATCAGACTCCATCCCTTCAGCCTCTAGAGGAAGGGTTAAGCATTATTCTTGAGTGACTCCCACTCCACGCACAGACTCTGTGTTGTTGTTTTTAATGATAGCGGGTCTGATTAGAACAGAGCACCGGGGAGCAACAGTTGCGTAAATCAGCCCCCCAATGTGCTGCCTGTCGGTCTGGAGCACTGTGAGCGCCCTCCTGCTCCATAATCAAAGCAGCTACGCTCTCACCGTGCCTCCGCTCTCTGAGGGAAATCAGTAATCACATGTACCCTCCACAGCACTAGCCTTCTCTCAGTTTGCAACAACCCAATGAAACGCATTTCTCCTGTTTATCACACAAGCTGATGCAGAAAGCTAATAGGCAGGTGAGATGGTGCTGTCTGAAAACAGAAACAAGAGTTAGCAAATGGTATGGTTTTGCTTACCAAATCAGTACTGTGGTGGAAGGATGATTGCTTTCACTATTGTATGTAGTGTTTAGACGTATCTGTGTAAAACGGATGGTTCAGACTGTACAATCTGAAAGGATGAAGTTATTTTAATATATTAGATAAATCCACACCTGTGACCTCAATTAAATTTTATATTAATTATTTTTTATATTAATAGTTATCTATAAGTGATCTATATTAAAGGAAGAATTGTGTGCTTTTGTGATTTTGTTTTTTATATTTCTGTTTTTTCAATTTTAACTTTTTTTCCAGGATTTTTCTCTATATAGTGGATTTCAACGGCTACCAATGGGTTGAAGGTCCAAATTGCAGTTTCAATGCAGCTTCAAAGGGTTCTACATAATCCCAGTCAAGGAATAAGGGTCTTATCTAAAGAAACAATCAGCCATTTTCTAAAAACAATAAAAATTTATATATTTTTTAACCACAAATGCTCATCTTGCACTAGGTCTGCAATGTGCCACGCATTACGTAAACACATTGGAAAGGTCACGTGTGACGTAGGTAGTACCGAGCAAGTGTCTACAACGTGAACGAGCAAAGACTATGTCAAATGCCCTTTACAAATAAAAGATAAAACAACAATGTTGGACTATTTTGAAGTTGGAAGAGTTGTACTTTTTCACCCTACCGCGGTACTTCCACCTACCGTGACCTTTCCGATGCGATTACGTAATGCTTGGCACATCAAAGAGCAGCGCAAGATAGCATTTTTGGTTAAAAAGTATATAAATGTTATTTTATTTTTTTAGAAAATGACCAATTGTTTCACTAGATAAGACCCTTATTCCTCAGCTGGGATCGTGTAGAGCAAAGCCCTGGAGCTTTTTCAAAAATGTATGAAAATAGAAAAAGATGGGGGGGGGATATATTTTTTGTTTTCATATGGTTTCTGTAGGAGGACAAACATGCAACAAACATTCTTAACGTTTTCCAATGCTGTAAAAATGTGTATAATAAATATTAAATTTCAACATTTGTCAACGAAGATTTGCGTCATAGCCTGCGACACACGTTTCAGCGCGGCGCAATAGAGGGTATGCATCGACGTCACTTTCTCGCTGAAAGCGCGCTCCCTCAGCTGGACTGAGTGGCAAAAGAACCTGCTGCATGACTAGATTTAATAGGGGAAACTGCGAGAACGCGAGTAAAAACCATGTTTCTCTGCCTGGAGTCCTGCTGTTTCTGTGAATTGCACCGATCCATTTGCTTCTTTTTTCTGTAGCTTTTAGCAGTTTTTAAATATATACCTCGGGAATACCTCATTATGTATTTGTAGCCTACTTATAGCTAATAGCTAATATAGCTAATATACACTTACAGCCTTCATATAAGCCTTATATAAGGCTTTTAATTTTTTTGCGGCTCCAGACAGATTTGTTTTTTGTTTTTTTGGTCCAATATGGCTCTTTGAACATTTTGGGTTGCCGACCCCTGGTGTAGAGCAATTTGAAACTGCATTGAAACTGCAGTTTGGACCTTCAACCCGTTGTACCGTGGGTCCACTATATGGAAAAATCCTGGAATGTTTTTCTCAATAACTTTAATTTCTTTTCCACTGAAGAAAGAAAGACATAAACATCTTGGATGACATTAGGGTGAATAAATTATCAGGAAATATTAATTCTGAAGTGAACTAATCCTTTAACAATGTTTCAAATTGTGCTCAGATTTGCTAAAATGCCAAAGTCTGGAATCAAATACTTAATCTGAACTCAAAAATAAATGTCTAATCTGATTATATTTTATTTGTCTTGAGGATAAATATTTAAATTGATACTCAAGCACTCAAACCTCTGGCCAGTTTCCCTCTCCTGTTTTTGCTGGCGTTTTATAAAGACAATATGCTTTGCATTATTGCTAAGAAGATCCTTGGTAAAATCACTGTCTTGCACAGCCTTGAGTTACTTATTATTTTATTCTATAAGTTCTGTGCTAAAAAAACAACATGAAAGTGTTCTGAATGAAAATGATTTATTCAATTCTCAAACCAATTAATTAGAAACAGACTGAATGAGGAGTCCTGTTAAACCTTCATTCAAGACGCGCATTCTAGCAACAGAGCTTTATACCATTGTTTAGATCTATTTTTAAAGCTAAAACTCAGGGGTTAAAGGTCATGGGCAGTGACCCCCTGCTCTTTAACGCTGCCACATCCCATCATTCCAGAGAAGCAGAATGGGAGGATCTGTCATTAGGCTGTAGTCACATATTATTCAAGCAGCTTTTTCACCATTACATTCCCACACACAGAATTTAGTTAATGAATTACTACATAATCTCACCTATCAAAGTGCTGTTTTGTTGTTGTGTGGCTGTCACACAAATCCTTATAAAACGAAACACTCTCAGTCCAGCGGGCAGCACAAGCTATCGACCCTCGTACTCACCACTTTGACCTACTATTGAGGAACTGAAATCCAAGTTAATTAGCCCATTAAACTATCAGGATGTTAGTATTTAAAGGCTTGGGTAGGACGGATGGATCTCTGCTCGTATATTTTAATTGGGTCTGGCTGGGCAGAGACCCCGACACTCAAGGCGTGGCTGAGGGAGGGGGTGCTTGGGCTCAGGTATGTACAGGTCACCTCCCCACACATAAGAGTGTGATCCTGGGTAAGAGGGTAAGACCTCCTTACCGCTTGTAGTCTGAACACCATCTGCGCACCATTAGAGAGATGCATACGCAGAAGGGGAGGAGGGACAGAGAGAGTGAGAAAAATAATCAAACTAGATTTTACTGTTTCTGAGTGGTGCAAAACTGCCTGCCACAATCCCAGAGTGTTCAGGGTTATTGCTACTTGATTGCATATGGTGTTTGTTTGTAGGCTATATTATTAGAAGTGTCCTGGATGGTCTTTTGAGTGTTATGGGTTGTTGCATACTAACCCCAGCCATGGTATTTTGGTTCATTGAAATGTCAGATTTTACCTCAAAGTCATAAAAAAATATATTTTGTTTAAAGAAAATGAAGACTATTTTCAGGACAGCTAAGATTTCTTGTTTTGTGGCGTTTATTTTCATGACAGTTAAGCACAAGAAAGGGTCTTGGCATTACCTCAAACAGTGTTCTTTTTTGTTTTATAAAAATATCCAGATAAAGAACTCTGACCCTGACATCTTTATGAACGTTGCCTTGAACGTCGCTTGCACTGTCTCCACAACCTCTGGGATCCCATCATTCTCTAGCCTTTTCTCTCTGACACTGGTCTATCTCTCTCTATTGAGACTTCTTTCACTCTTTTTATCTGTATTTACTCCTCCTTTGTCTTTTATATCCTCTATATTAGTTCAGTTTAATACAGGCCTGCTTGCCTTACGCTCAGTAGGTCAATGTGTAATATTTTTCTGTGTTATGTTCTCCAATAGCTTCAAGCACATAGAGCGACCTTGAGGTTGCATAGAGAGCTGAGATGTGAAGCTAAACAAAGCTCTTTCCTGCACTTTCCTCCAAGGCCATGAAGTGAGAGTATCTCACTGTATCTGAAGGGAAATTCATTTTGACACTGTTTTTATATAAAAGAAACTATTCCAGAGCAGGCAAACACAAAGCAGGAAATTTCCTTGACAAGAATTTCCTTCATCAACTTTGCTATCAGTCTAACGTAACCCAAATATGAGAGTGTAATGGTGTTAATTTAGAAGAAGTTCCAGTGAAGTTGACTAATGCAGCATTCAAGAGGTCCTTGGATTTTTAAAAACATGTAAGGGGACATATCATGTAAATCTGACTTTTTTCATGTGAAAAAGGACAATCCAGTAACTTTGTTTTGGTAAGCCTTTCTCTGCAAGCATGTAAAAAAACGAGCCGTTCAGGTTTCACTCCCCTTGTGATGTAGGGCATCTTATTATAATATTACCGCCATTTTGTTTTTGCAAGCGACAACTGTGTACAAGTAACACTGGTCCTGGAGTGCAGCTGTCCTGCACTGTTTAGCTACAACCCTGATCAAACACACTTGAATGTCTCCAGGATTGCTAAAGCTACATGAAGGAAGATGAGTTGGGTCGGAGCAAAACTCTGCAGGACAGCAGCACTCAAGAACGACCGCCCCTGAGTTCATGATATGTCTCAGCTATGTAAACATTATCACTGATCTGTTAACGGCTATATACTGTATAATAGTAAACATATGAGTCTCCATAAATGATCTGAGCCACTAAGGACACAGTGGTGTAATTGTATTTATGAAGGGAACGTGTCCAGATAAATTCAAATACCAGTATGTGCATGTAATTTTACACCAGACTGCTTTGCACACAAGGGTCTTGGATTTGCACAGAAGTTAATTCTCAAAGATGGATCGATACCAACTGTTCAAGATCCAATTTCATAATATATTCCGTGATGTTTGCAGATTTTCTTTCTAAATGTGTTTTGTTAGCACGTTTCTAATGTACTGTTAAATGTGGCTAAAGTTACCATTTTTGCTTACTGTATTCGCAGAGGCATAATTCATGTCGTTATTTTAATTTTTAACCCGAAAACGCAGTCTGTATAATTCATAAACGCATCTTTATTAGGGCCCGAGCACCGATGGTGTTTTATTAATCGCATTTTTGAGGGCCTAAACGTTCTCAAAAACTCATGAAACTTTGCACACGCGTCAGAAGTGGTGAAAATTTACATCTGATATGGGTTTCAGAATTAGGCTTGGCAAAATGGCTCGATAGCGCCACCTACAAAATTTCAATTAAGCGCCCTTCGTGCTACGTTTCATGTACAGTTATGAAATTCGGTAGACCGATGTAACAGCCCAATACCTACAAAAAAGCCCCTGGGTGCAAGGTTTGTAAACCCAACAGGAACTGAGATATTTTGTATTTTCTCTACAAAATTTTGGCAGTTTTTGCGATTTCCACAAGTTGTACTTTAACGAACTCCTCCTAGAGCTTTAATCAGATCAACATCATATTTGGTGAGTCTAATCTAAAGGCCTTTGTGATGTTAAATTGCGAAGATCTAGAGTTTTCACTGAAGGGCGTGTCCGTGGCGGCCTGGCAAAGTTCGATGTTTCGCCATGAAACAGGAAGTTGTTGTAACTCGGGCATACAATGTCTGATCTGCCCCAAACTTCACATGTTTTATTAGAGTCCTGGCCGGAAGACATCTTCATTACAATTTTCCGTTACAGTCATAGCGCCACCTGGGGGCAACAGGAAATGACATATTTTACACTGTGATTAACTCCTCATAGAGATTAAACCAGATCAACATCATATATGGCCAGTCTAACCTTAAGGCCTTTGAGATGTTAAATCGCAAAGATCTTGAGTTTTCATTGAAGGGCGTGTCCGTGGCGGACTGACAAAGTCTGATGTTTCGCCATGTAAGGTGAATCACTTTTTTGAGGGCTGAAACATACTCAAAAACTCATGAAACTTTGCAGATTCGTCAGAAGTGGTGAAAATTTACGTCTGATATGGGTTTCAGAATTAAGTGTGGCAAAATGGCTCAATAGCGCCAGCTAAAAAATTTCAACTAAGTGCCCCTGACACTACGTTTCACGTACAGGTAAGAAATTTGGGACACACATCTAACAGCCTAATAGCTACAAAAAGTCTCTTGGAGTGAAATCTGATAACCAACAGGAAGTCAGATATTTTGAATTTTCTTTGCACAATTTGTGCAGTTTTTGCCATTTCCAGACGTTGTACTTTAACAAACTCCTCCTAGAGCTTTAATCAGATCAACATCATATTTGGTCAGTCTAATCTAAAGGCCTTTGTGATGTTAAATTGCAAAGATCTAGAGTTTTCTTGAAGGGCGTGTCCGTAGCGGCCTGGCAAATTTCAATGTTTCGCCATGAAACAGGAAGTTTTTGTAACTCAGACAAACAATGTCCGATCTGCCCCAAACTTCACATGTTTTATTAGAGTCCTGACCTGAAGACATCTTCATTACAATATTCAGTTACAGCCACCTGGGGGCAACAGGAAATTACATGTTTTACACTGTGATTAACTCCTCATAGAGATTTAACCAGATCAACATCATATGTCTTCAGTCTAATCTTAAGACCTTAGCAATGATAAATATCAAAGATCTTGAGTTTTCGGTGAAGGGCGTGTCCGTGGCGGACTGACAAATCTGATGTTTCGCCATGAAAGAGTTAACTGTTGTAACTCAGGCATACTATGTCCGATCTGCTCCAAACTTCACACGTGTGATAAGAGTCCTAGCCTAAAGACGTCTATATGATAATATTCAGTTAGTCATAGCGCCACCTGCTGGCAACAGGAAGTGGCATGCTTTATACTGTAATTCACTACCAGATTCACATTTCATCATGCCACGAAGTACCAGACATGCTAGAAACACGTTAAATCATGCAACACTTGGCTGAGTGCTAATGTATGCGATTAACGCCACGAAAGAAACAGGAAATTGTTGTAACTCAGGCATACAATGTCCGATCTGCTTCAAACTTCACGTGTTCAATGATAGTCCTGGCCTGAAGACATCAACATGGCTTACGGTAAAAGCGCAACCTGTTGGCCGCAGGAAGTGAGGCATTTCGAAATGACTTTGGCATAATTCTCCTGTACTCACTCACTTAAATGCATGACACCCATTGTTCACTGTTTTCCTGAGGCCAACAGGTGGCGGTGAGCCCGGGTGCGAGGGCCCTTTCAACGCTGCTTGCAGCTTTAATTCTTATTGAGTCTCTTCAGCAGTGTGTAGCTTTAGCCATGTTAGCTGTGCAGCATGCTATCAAACTCATTTAGAATCTAATGTTAGCAAACATCCACAAAATACATGCCATACCTACAGTACGTGATCTGATATGCTGCACCACGAACAGTGTGTAATGATCCATTTTGAGAGTTATATTTTCTGTGTGAGATTCTCCTGTATTGTTTATGAATCAGTGTATTGGAATCGCGAGCTTGGGGGCGGGGAGCACAAGCTTATTTGCATTTAAAGGTACACACACCAAATCAGTGCATTTTTTCTCCCACCAAAAAATAGGCAGTTAAAACATGGTATAATAAAATAAAATCCATGGGATATTTTGAGCAGAAACTTCACAGACACATTCTGAGGACACCTGAGACTTATATTACATCTTATAAAAAGTGGCATAATAGGTCACCTGTCTGCATGACAAACAACATCACATGCCTCTCAGTTGAGACAATTCAAAAGGTTCATCGAATCATTATTTCTGTCTTGGTCTATTACGGGTTTCTCCCATACTGATGCTGGATTGAAGCGTTAGACATCTTGACAGCTTTGTATAACTTTCCAGGATATAATGGCTTTATTATCACCATGAACACGTTTTTCTAATTTATGTTTGCAGATGGAATCCTGCACAGGAGATGCCAACTTCTGTGTCTGGGTGGCAGTGTGCCCATTGCAACTTCTGCCTATAGTTTGAGAATACACAGCTGAATTTAATATCTACTTCATACTCAACTGATGTTCATGTCATCCGATAATGACTCTTTACACTTCAAGAAACGTAAATCTAATTAGCACGTAATAATTCTCATTACTTCTATTTTAATGCTTCTGAAATGCTAAAACAAACCTGTAGCGCTTTAATTAGGAAAAAGCTGTGATTTCAACAGTTTTGGCATGATTATAATGAAACTATGAATGTGCTGCATATCCAAAACCCATAAAATAAAGAGATTAGTGAGTTGGAGAGGTGTACAGCGGTTATTTGACTTTGCGAATGAACAGCATAATTTCATCTTTTCAGTTAGGAATAATCTATTATTTAATAACTCCTCACCTCATCTTTAATTAAAAGACATTCCTCAGCATTAAGCCATGGGAAGGTTTGGCTTTGAGAAAGTATCATGGTAGGTATTAACGCTGGGCTCTGCGTATAGCTCAGCATCTCTCATTTGGCCAGACTGGCTCTATTCTTTCTTTCTGGTTGACTGTGGCGTTGCTGGTGGTGTGCTGCATATTATTAGGCGGTGGTGTTCTTGATCCATGTCATTTTCAGCTTGTGCCATTTCCTATCGCTCCCAGCTGCCGGCTCTGGCTAATTAGTGACAGAGATGGGAACAGGAACGGGGAAGAGAGCTTCAGAGAACAGGCCCTGCAATGTCTTCCTGTTATTTTCTTGGACACAATTCCTGATTCCAGCCATAAAGGCCAGACTGAAGGCTTCTTCTGGAAGGCACACACACAAAGACAGTTTCTAGGAAACAGAAAATTATATATTTTTAAAGGCTTTCTGCCCATTTCTATAAAGATTATACCTACCAGGATATGATTATTAGTTTATTTTATTTTTAGCTGATGGCCTACTTTGGCTAGATTGGATTCATTTTTGAGTATGGGCAATGATGACAGCTTAAATTGATTTAGCTTATTTTAAATTTGAATTTATTTATGAATGCATAACCTTTCAGGTGCTCAACACGTGCACTGCAAAGCTTTGTCCTTATTGACTGTCTGCGGGAATTCTCTCCAGAAGTTCTGTGTGATCTTTAACCTCCTGACTCAAGTGCTCATCAATGCGGGCATCTATTGTTTGACACAATTAGTGTGTCCAGTAGTTTGTTGCCTTTCGCAGGCAACATGTGTGAGAAGTACACTAAAGATTACAACATAGAAGTGCCGTTACTGCATACCAGTGTGTACCGACCCACTTCGAGCACTACATGCAGTACGTGAGTACTATGCTAGTATTAAATTTTAAATTGCGCACTACACACACCCTAACACATGTGTAAAAAAACAGAGTATACTTTGGGCTTTACACACATAATCTATGCAAATTTAATGTTTTGCATTTTTAGCATTGCCATAGTGGGGTATGCATTGATATCCCTTTCCCACCGGTGCACTCCCCCTCAGCTGGACTGAGTGGTAAAAGAGCTTGCTGCATAACTGGATTTAATATGGGAAACTGGTTCAGAACGGTCCAAATATGTACAGTCACTGACTCTGCAGTACCGTGACATCTATTTTTGTAAATTAACTTAAGTTTTGGATATTTCCTAGACAACATATGAATTACTTTCGGGTGGTTCCGGGAATTTTGTCAAGGCTTATTGTCTAATGTAACCTAATGCTGGGCTAACTATGATTATGCTGAAAGTTAGCGACTTTTCACCTATAAAACAGAAACTTGCTGATTTGTACTAGATAAAACCAACACACCATTACATATGCATCGATTATTTTACCTGATATCAAGTCTGCACTGCAAACACTGGGGGACGCATTTAGGTCTGCGCATGCCCATTAGCTTGATCCAGCCTGAAAAATGTTTTTTTTTTGTCATGATTCGAGCGTTTAGAAACTAAATTTATGAGCCGGTTGTTGTAAGATTTCATTGGTGACTTCAAAAATGAAATTTAATCATAAGGTTGGTGAACAGTTTTGGAGGATTTGATGTTTCCACATTCAAAGAGATGCCTAAGAGGCGTTTCAAAGATGGCTGCCAAGTGAAATGACTTGTCTTAAAGGGACTTTGGTAAAACACAAATAAAACAAATGATTACACTAAAAGTTGGACTCGATAGTGTCCTTAAAACTTACCAAAGATTCCAGCCCTAAAGTTGTATTTTTTTTGGTCAGTGTTTATTTAAAAACACCCAATTATGCAGAATATAAGATGGTAAATATGTAATTAAAGAGTTGTCAATACAATATATAACAATACAATATATAGGGTATGATTTTACCCTAACATATATACAGAAAATGATAACTACAAATCTACGTTTCGCTGCCTGGCGTCCAGTTGTTTCTGTGATTTGCAGCGATCCTTTGCTTCTCTTTTCTGTAACTTTCGGCAGTCCGTGAAAATATACCTCAGGTTTCTTTTCAAATCTATCTGTACATTCAATCGCAAAGGTCTTTCCTGTTTTGGATGTGTTTTGTGTGTATTATGCAGCATTCACGCTGAAAATCATTGCTGCCACTCAGTCTTTTTGCCACTCAGTGGGTGTAACCGCAGTCAATCTGACCATACCCTCGTTAGTATAAAATGTCTAGGCAGTTTTCAGTTGGATTTACAACAGTTAAGTACATTAGCACAGACACCTCAACTGTCAATAGATTTATAGCTTGCTATCAGAATAATAAGCACTAACATTTGAAGGTACATACCACTACAGCAATGCAAGTTAGAAAGTATTCTGCACTTCATTGTTAGCCAAGCATTCATGTCCATATTTTCATGTACATTTCAGTCCTTAAAATAGGTATGAAGGAAGGAAACAAAAGAATAAGAGAAGACAGAAGGGAAATTGTCTCTTTGACATTGTAGAATATTCTTCAGATTCACAGTTTCCATCCTTGACCTGTGGATCTTGGGGAATAATGCGGGAGGATGACCGCACAGGAAGTGATGCGATGTCCTCCCATCAGTCTCAGCAGCTGGAAGAACACCTGGCAGAGCACAGATGGCTGTGGATCAGTTAATAACTCTACTGTACTCGCCACGAAGACAAACAAGACACCTCAACGTTAATAGCCTCCCCAGAAACAGTCTATATCTGCCTTGTGCTCATAAGTTATACTGCATGTTATTGCTTATCACCAATGTAAATAATGTGAGCGCTTAGCTTGTTTTAATAAGTGCATGAGTTAAATGAAAATTTAAAGTATATTTAATCGGCTTTGCAAATGATTCATCATGTTTCTTTTCTGGATTAGCCATTATAATTACACATTCTATAAATGCCTTGGTTTGTGGCTCATTAAAGTGTCATCATTTCTTTATAATCACTGTACTTCTAACCCCCCCTGGTAAAATTAAATCATTAAGTTTTTCTTCTCCGCAAACTGTCTCCCTGTGATGAAGTACAAGTGATGCCGTCAACACTGAACCTTTAAGGAATAAGAATTTATAACTGTGAAGTGGAATCAATATTATCTTTCATAGCGCTGACTCGTAAAAACTGGCTCACTGTGTTCAAACTCATGGCAGAGGCTCAGATGGAGGTGCAATATTGCGAGCCGTTGTGTTGACAGCTCCCGGTTTGAAACAAGCTTGTACTTACGTTCCATTTATCATTCGCTCCTCAGTTGTTGTTTTTTGTTTGTGAAGCGTTACATCTGTCACAGATTTCAGCATGCTCTTGAAGCACGTTGCCGTTTCTTGATGTTCTGCCCGAAGAACGTTTTTTTTTAGATCTCGGCTCATCTCGAGCCTTTGCTTAGTTTCACATCATGTCTGTGTGTCTCTCTTGGCCTGACATCACTTCACCAGGCTGAGCCAGTGGGGTCATTTTCTGTCATCTCATTCCTCTAAACACTGCCGCCCTTAAATCAGTCAAACTATGACAGAGATGTCATGTTTGTGGGGTGATACTACAAAAGCTCCAACTTTTCTCGCCTGCGATAAAGATTGTGTGTATTAGGGGTGCGAAGGGTTAGTTGTCTCATGGAGAAGTTGTCACATAGATTGTATCTCAGTAACTGTTAGATTTTGAGTCAAAAGTCCAGCTACACAAATGTTTGTTTTCTCTAGCAGTGGGTTTGTATGTCTTAAAGGGATAGTTACCCAAATAATAAAAAACACTGTTTTTGTCCATACAATGAAAGTCAGTAGAGTCCAAAAAAAAAAAAACATGATTGTATTTTGAGACAGTCTTTAAAATATCACAGTTATACACTGTAAGATGACTCTTTTCATTTGAGGCGACTGATTGCCTTAAATTGTTTAAAAACAATATTTATGAGTACTCTGCTGTAACTTATTTGTGAACTATTTTTAGTCCACTAAAAAGAATATTTCCTAATATGAAGTTTAACTAAATCAAATACTTTGTATAGCTCAAGCTTAACTAAAACCATTAAAACCAGTGATGTGTCGATCGTGCATGATTTGTTAATTTTGAACAACATTTCGCAAAACGAGTTTTCTCAGAAAGCGATTCATTCATTTTGTGTTGGCCATGCCATGTGCATTTGCGCAACATTCTTTCATTTGTAACTAACTAGGCTTTGTACAGGAAACAGATTTGTTCACCTCCGGAGTCTTCTGATCCAAGTCGCTCCTTCATTGTCATGTGACTGTCGCATAGGCTCTGAGTCTGTACAGGAAACAGAAATGATTAGCAAAGATTAGAGAAATGAGTCTATTTCGTTCATTTGTCACAACACGTATTAGATACAGAAATTAGTTCATAATTCCCAAAAGTCTATCCAAAACTTGTTTATTACACAACTCTTTTGATAATTATATGATAATTACGTGCAACATTACATACAGAGATGAGTAGTGGTCACGTGAAAAATTAACAAAAGTTACTTGGACCAGATGAGAGTCTTGGGAGGTGAACGAATCAGTTCTATGTAGTACTAGATGTACTTTTTAGAAACTTTCCATATTAACTTTCCTTACCTTCTATGTTGATTATATAGCTACATATTACCTCTATGTAATTTAACAGTGACTAATTTTTTTACTGAATAATTTATTAAAAGTGTTCTCTACATTGTGTCGCTAATATATGTTATAGGGTACAATGGGGCTAAAGGCGCCGCAGGGCAAAAGGCACCTTTGATTTTATTTTCCTCTAAACCACTAGATGGCACAAAAACTTGCCGCAGCTCTTTCCTAAATATCCGCTTTTCAAAATGCACATGCAAATTTGTCTGATCTTTGATCGCGGGGAGCAACGCAAAGTTGATTCTGAGGTAGTTTGATCTAAAATTGTATGTTTTTTAAAATGTTGTTGATTTAAGTAGCAAATGAGAATCTATGAAATTAATGTTTATATTTTCAGACAAAGGTCGTCTTCATGATTTTCAGTTTTGTTCAAGGTAATCCAAGCAACAGTTCTTCAATAACGGAAGAATATGTAAAAGTATGGTATTTGGGGTAAAAAGCGCCGTTGATGTTGGGGCAAAAAGCACAATAATTAACATGATAATAAATAGCTGGCTAACTTTTCCATTTGTTGACATGACATGGTTAGATTCAAATATCATATATCATATATCAAATTGGTTATCCATCTTAGAGATAATACCCCTATTTACAATGAAACGATTTAAAAATATTATATTAATCATAACATAATAAAATATAATTTATTGTTACTATTGTAAATCTATATTAATATTATGGGATCTCCTTCATTGCTTTCAGAATCTTTACTTTTTAAAGTAATTTTGTTTCTCTATTTTTAAAATATATTTTTATATTAACATAGGCCTATTTTAATGACAGTATATTTATTGACCACAAATTAATTATTTTATTTATCAAAATAAACAGAAAATAGTAAAAAAAAATGCTTAAGTGATTATTTTCAACAAGTATTAACCTAAATAAAGTATTTGTGCCTTTTACCACATGCTCGTCACCTCATACATTTATAAGATTTTTAAACAAAATTAACCACTTTTGATTTATTTTCACACAAAATCTGTTACTCCATCAATGTTCAATACAAACATATATATTTTTCCGGCAATCATACACTTTGAGAGTAGTGAAAAGCACATTTTCTCTTAAGGTTTAGCCCCGTATACCCTAATATAAACTGTATAGGCTATAGCTTGTTTGTCTACAGTTCAGAAAGGCAGTTTAAAATCTAAAAGGCCGTTTATAATCACTAAATTTATAGATAAAAAAAACAAAAAAAAAACAAACAAAAGCAATCTAGATGTTAACATTATCTGTTGCGTAGGAACACACACATTCACTTCTCTCAAAACAGTAACTGTAATTGATATTACTGACAGCACACATATTCATCTAATCATCAATAAAAAGATCACCCAGTATTGTGGTTCGGCCAAATAGAACATTTACTTGCATTTGAGTCAATTTCATCAATTAAATTTCATGCCCTGGTTTGGGTGCACAAATGCCCATCTCACCACTGTTTCTTCATTTACTCTGTCTAGTACTGCATATATATCTGCTCTCTATCACGTGCTGGAAGAAATTTGATTGGTGCAGAATCTTTATATAAGAAGAAGTTGTAGTAAGAAGAAAATCTGTTTTAGACAAATTAAGTTCCGTTTTGGTGAGAAAATAAGTAGATTTATCTCACAATAAGGCTGGAAATAAACCCTAAGGTCTGTGTCTACAGAAACTTTAAGAACCCAACTTTGAAAAATATCATTGGAGTAGAAAGTGACAACTGCCTCCCTTATACTTATTTGAAGCTCTAAACAAAATATCCCCCATCGTTCTCTTGTTTGCCCTCAATAACATCATTTCTTTTCCTTTAATAAATTTCAAACCAATGGGGGAAAAAAATAAGACCAGCATGCTGTCAAACAAGCATGAAAGCTCTCTAGCTCCTAAACCTGCAATCTACCCTACTGTGATCATCAGATGTGCTGCAAACACAAAGGTGCTTTAATCTGTCTGTAAAACAACAGCAATAGTTGACAACTGACAACAAAATCAGTCTGCAGAATGTTTTTTCTGTCTGTATTGTATTTGTTGTCACTTTAGTCAATGAATAGACTTCATTAAAGCACGTCTGGGCCAAATATGCTGTTATAAATAAAAACTAGAACAGTGTGTCAGTAGAAAACAAAAGACGTTTGTCACTGTCTATGAATAGTTTGTAAACCATTGAAATGGTTCACTTTGTACTGCTGTCCTAAATGCTGCATTCTAACATCTAGACTACATCAAACACATCCTTAGCAATCCATCATGTTATCAACACCATGATAAAGGGTGCGCTCAGTGTCACATGGAGAGAAACGTCCAAATAAAACCCAACAAAAGATGTCTTATTCAGTCGGATAGATTTTATAAGTGCTTGTTTACAAAAATAGTGAGTTGAAACCTCTTTTGGAGTGTATGCTAAGCTTTTTCTGTGTCAAAGCATGAGCGGTATTAATTACGTCAGCTGGGCTCTTGAAGTGGGGTGAGAAACCTCAGGAATGCTCAGCACCTTCAAACACTGTGCCTTCCCTTTACTCTAAACTCAAGTGGTCCGCATGTGAGATTGAAGAAAATACATTTCTTTGGTATAGAGAGGACTGCATGGTTTAAAGAGTGGAGAGAAAGATTTTAAAGGAGGCTGAGAGGGGGTGGACGGCCATTGGGGTTCAGCAGGGGTCTTTATGGTATGGGAGACTCTGGAAGTCATTAAGGTGGAGTGAGATTTGGTTTGAAAAGCATGACTGCTTTATCGCTACCCAGGGTTAATTAAGCAAGGCTGGAATGTCAGTTCAGACAACTCCCCCACCCCATTGAGTAGTTGTAGTCAGAACCACAAAGGAGCCTTTCAAGAGGACCAGTGCAGTATGCTGATGAATCGCTTCATTTGAACAACATCGGTGCTTGCTAACATGTTTACGGCTGTTGAAAGTTTAAACACGCAGTTGCGCTAACGTATTGTCATTTGGGCATTATTAGAGAAGCCTTGGGCAATGTAGTTCACAAAGGTGCCGAAAAGTAAAACTAAATCTGCCCAGACTCACAGAGTCTGTAAATATTTGACCTGCCTTATAAAGAAAGGCTTTTAGTTTGTGTTGTTTTGTAACCTGGTCACATGATGTGGTAAACCAGATGATAAATACAACAAAAGAGCCACTTATCATTCATTTGAGGGTCCACAAGAATTAAACAAATTATCTTTTGCCCTAGAGTTTTTTTTTTTTTCTTTTCACATTTGAAATGCGGCTGGAGGGCAGAAAGTGATTTTTCTATTTAGGAATTGCTATTAAAAACTCAAACTCAAAAGCAGCTTTTATCGTTTACGTAACTTCTTTTACGTATAGTTTTTTTTTTACTTTAAAAGTTGTCGCCTTTATGCGTTTATGCTCATTCACAAGCCGAGTGGGAGTCATACTGGGAAATGTGATGTTAATTATTAAACCAAACAAAATACGAAACTTTCAAAAACACTCAGCAATGTGATTATTTTATTGAGTGATAGGCAGTGGGTTCAATCAGTGACATTATTAGATTTGCTGTACAATGTTTTCCCGTCAGTGTTTTTGTAGAAAAGGTGAAAATTGTATTACACCATCCAGTTTTTTCCCTGAACGATGATGTGAGTTCCTATTGCAATTCTCTATTTAGCATGAATGACCTACAATGGTGACATTTTTTACAATCATGACAGAAAATGAAAATACTGCCCTAATGCCCTCGATGGCAGGCAAGTCTTTCAATTTAGTAGAAAAATCGCTCCTCTTCATAACATAAGGATCATGTCCAACATATGTGATGATTTTTTTGTTTATATCTATCTTTTGAAACAGTGTCTGAACTGCTACAATACGGACTTTTCTCTATGTCTTTCATTCTGTTTATTTACTTCCTGCCCTCCAGCTGAATGTTGCTGTACAGACTTCAGACGGATCCTAGCTTCAGAAACAAATGGATGGTTTATTTTAATGGCATCCCATATCGTAAATGGGCTAAAATTCACTTTCCTTTAAGCTATTTTTTTTAATGTATTTATTTGGCAAAAATAAAATAGAAATATGTAAACTATTTATACAGTAAAATTAGTCTAATTAATGTTTATTTGGGGGTTTTTTATTTTTATTTGAAGAATTATGAGTTTTAAAATTGGCCAGATGAAAGCTGAAAACATAATTGACGTGTTTCATTTAATAAACCAGTGACCCAAAGCATTTTAAATAATATAACTTAAATATTACATGTTCCACAGTGTTGTGTGTGTCACCTAAACTACTGTAAATCAAATATCTTACTGTAGATCTAAGTGGTTAATTATTCACCTCCTCTACTTTCTCAGTGTGCACTTATTTTGCACTTAAAAGAGGAAGTTCCAAAGTTTTTTTTACACTGCATTGATGCTGTGCTGTTGCACGAGCTGTGTGAAAACAGCAACATTCACATCAAGTGGAACTTTACCACACTGTTTAACACTAATGCACTGCCTGGGGCAGGGGTTCATTTGACATAATTAAAGATGCTGCTGCCTAATTAGCTGTGGTTAACACTGATCTTATGTGTTTGCATTTGTGTGCAGTTTGCTTAGTTACGTAGTTGAGTCAATCCATTTAGCTTAGTTTTTAGACTTAGTTAACACTACTTTTCTAAACAGTCAGATGTATGGTAAAATGGGGCTCTTTTAACTTGGCTCTTTGGTGAGGAATCAACCACCTACACTCTTAAAAGTAAAGTTGTTCTTTATTGGCAACAATGTTTCCATGAAGAACTTTTGTAATTCATGAGCCTTTCCATTGTACAAAAGGTTCTGTGTATTGGGAAAAAAGGTTCTTCAGATTACTGAAAAGATTCCTTTAAGAACTCTTCACTGAAAAGTACTTCTATGGCATGTAAAAAACCCTTTTAGAACATTTAGCCACCAAAACACCTTGGCAACCACTAACAACAAAACAGAAAGCCTTAGCGAATACATAGCAACACTCTGGAAACCACATAAACATCATTGTGGCAAGATTTCCATGGGCAAACACCACTACCTTTTCTTCAGAAATGTAAAACTTTTTTTTTTTTTTTTTAAGTTTATAATTCAAGTTTATTCAAACACCATTGTGATGCAAAACTGTGAAATGTGCTACATAAAAATACACAGATCATTCATTTACTTCATTTTCCCTGCTGTCACCCTTCATCAGGTTGTCATGGTGTGAAAGGAAGAGGCTGACCATACTTCCTGCACCAGCCCAACAAAGGAAATAGGTCACAGCCTCAGCCTGGTGAGGAAACACCGCTGTATTATTAAAAATGAGTATGGCTGTTTCTGGATTTGAACCTAAACCATGTGTGAATTAAACACAAAAATAAGGCATTCCCTCAGCTAAACAGCCACACGCTGTTTGTAAAATGTAATCAGGTAGACAAAATGTTGGAGTTTATGTGTGAAGCATTGCTTCTGTCACCCTGGAGATGATGCTAGTTAGGCAGTCAAAAGGGCCCAGGGATAAGTGACAATACAAGGCGTTAGCTGAACTGAATTAATGAGATTTTCACAGTTATTATAACCAGCCCCGCACAGCCAGTTACAAAACGCAAGCTACACTCGCTACCGTTTGACGACAAAATTAGGAACAGCCCCCAAATGTCTCTCCTGCTCACACTCTTTCTTTCTTTATTTTTGTTTTTTAATGTTTCAGGCAGACAAACAATTACAGATACATATGCCTACTGTGAAGAAACAGGAAACAGGGTGAATCTCACAAAACCTGTCAAAAACATGCCTGGGACATTGTTTCATCCCAAAATCAAAAGGAGAGAGAAAAAAAAAAAATAGGAAATTATATTTTTCTTAAAGAAAATGAAGGAACATTTCTGGAACATTAAGCATTGATACATTATCCTAAGATTGCAAAGACCGTTAAACACATTTCCCACAAATTTTCATTACCACAATGTGGTAAATCGAATTCTCCTGTAAAATGAAACCATTATATTACAATAGAAAAATTGTACATACATTTATATATAAAGGGTTAATTTGTGTCATTTATTTCTCACCCTCATGTCGTTCCACACTCGTAAGACTTTCGTTCATCTTCGGAACACAAATTAAGATATTTTTGATTAAATCTGAGAGGTTTTTTTTTTTTTTTTTATCCTTCATTAATTGAAAGGAATGAAATTACCACATTCAATGTCCAGAAAAATTGTTAAAATTGTCAATGTGACTACAGTGGTTTAACTTTAATATTATGAAGCGATGAGAATACTTTTTGTGCACAAAATTAACAACTTTATTCAACAAATTCGGCTCTCCCCTGTCATTTTCCCACGCTATATTCATTGCAGCGCTTCCAGGTTGTACATCCGAACACAGGCTCAGTGTTGGCCAACGCTGTTCACATGAGCAGCATGAGGCATGTGTGTGATGTTGATGCAGGACACAGTATACACAGTGTGTATATGTATATGTATATATATATATATATATAATATATATATATATATACACTTGAATTTTTGATATATAGATTTTTATTTATAATTTATTGTTTGTTATTGTTGGATTGTGGGACGAGAAATTGGAAAAAACATTTCACTACATTACATCACACATATGTAATATGAAAAATAACGAACCTTGAACTTGAACCTTGCAATCTGAGCACGGTTTTCCCTCAAAAAGCAATATAGCAAAATTGAGACCTATTATTTCATTACTATGAAGAAAACCTGGGTGACATAGATCTGCTGGAGTTCATAAGAATTTTATGAAGCCTCACCCAGGATGACAAATATTAATGTCCATTTTCATTGGTTCAGCTCCAGCAAACTCTGCGTGTAATGTATGGAAAATAATCACACATTTTCCCGTCAGAATGGAATTACTGGCTCAAAATAGGTTGACTGTGGTCAGTTAGTTACTGTTGGTTGAAAGAAATTACTCTTGGAAATAAATCTGACAGCTTACTAAATCAAATAAAACACTCTTTTTCCTCCTGTCAAATGTATAAAAATTAATGTGTCAGTACAGGCAGACGTCAACTACCCATTTATTGGATTGTTGACATGAAATGTCAAGCAGTGCCTTGTAGTGTGACATGCTATTTATTAAACATTTATTAATGTTGATAAAATGGTGACCAGCACAAAATATTGATATTGATATCAATATTGATAAAATGGTGACCAGCACTTAAAATATACACTTTAATTTATACATTGGAAATTGGATTTCATTGAGCATTATCATTAATGAAAGAGTTTTTCAGTGTCTTTGTAAAGGCTATTCCACAATTAGCATTTTCTCTTTTGTTTTCTTGCCATAAAATGGAACTAAATGTGTTAACTATAAAAGAAAATCATGGCATTAATTACAGTTAATTATTTTAATCTGCTAATTTGTGGTTTATAGATTTAACACAGCAAAACTGAAATCTTTCCAAGCAAGTACCCCCTGCGGTATGCATAGCCCCGGGTGGGTATGACTCTTTTAGAAACTTTGCTTTGTATGGCACTAAGACGAAAACAAAACTGTACAAAGAAGATGTATAACTCCACTCTGTCAACATCACATTCAAATATTAGCATTTTTTCTCTCTTTTCCCCCCATCTCCTTTTCCCTTCATCTTTTACCTCCCCAAATCCATCCATTTTTCATTCAGAATTCCTCTTGACACAAAAAATAGGGGTCCCTTTAGCTCCCCTGACGACCTGAGCCCTCCGGAGAATCTGTGAGGTCAGAGGGCACGACCCTGTCACCGTGGAAACGCCACTCTCACAGCAAGCGTTCCCAGGAGTGTGAGGTTACGCAGCCTCTGTGCGCAGTGTAAGGTGTAGCCTCACTCTGCATATGTTTGACAATGTGGCCTTATTTAGAGGTTCCTCTCACACCAAACCATTAATTCTCTTTAATTAGCTCTAGCTGTCCGCTCCAGAAAGCCTCAGACATAACAAGAGCTTTTAGGCAGAAGAAAAGAGGGGGGTGTCATTTCAAGCGCAAAAAAGACAGTCTGGCAGTCATGTGACAGGCTTCACGTACCTGAAGTGATATATGACTTTCAATATAACTTTGATTTTTAATAGGATAAAGTCATAGGGAGACTGTTTACTCAAGGATGTTTTTCTATTGAGATTATAATTTAAAAAGATATTGAGTAGATCAGTGTTTGTGTAAACAGGTTGAAATCTGCCTTCATTATAAAAATTTAGGGTCAGCACATTTTCCTTAATATATATAATTTATTTAAAATTAATACTTTTACTCAGTGAGGATGCCTCAAATTGATCAAAAGTGACAGTAAAGACATTTATAATATTACAAAATCTTTTTCTGTTCTTTTGAACTATCCATCAAAAAATCCTGAAACTTGCACAATTGCACAAAAACATTTCAACTTTCACTGATGTTTTTTGAGCAGAAAGAATGATTTCTGAAGGATCATGTGACACTGAAGACTGGAGTAATGATGCTAAAAAATTCAGATTTGCCATCGCAGAAATAAATTACATTTTTAAATAAATTCAAATAGATAATAGATGTAAAATATACACTGTAAACCCTAACAGTCAAAATAATTAATTGGTTTGAGTAGGACAAACTTAAATTAAACAAATTAGTTCAGTCAGATTAACTAAGTGAAATTACGAGCTCTATTTTAACGGTCTAAACGCAAAGTGTAAAGCGCACGGCACAGGTGCACTCAGGGCGTGTCCAAATCCACTTTTGCTATTTTAACGACGGAAAAACAGTCCGTGCGCCGGGGCGCATTTTTGAAATGGGTTGTCTCTATTCTCTTAATGAGTCATGGGCGTAACGTTCAATAAACCGTCAGACCATCAGAGTGTCATCTCCCATTCTCTTTAAGAGCGAGATGCGCTGGCGCCATGGCGGATTGCTATTTACATGGCAGAATTTGTTGGTGGAAAAGCTGAATGCTTTTCAAGCGAAGAAACTGATCTGCTCGTGTGCGAAGTTAAAACGGGCTTGCAAATGCAGGCTTTCAAATAGCTCCACACGATGAGTCAGTTAATATATATGTGTGTGTATTGGCACGATTGTTCAATTAATTAGCCAATTTCGTTCATCATTATAAGTAGTAATAGGCTGAATTGAAAATAGGTAGCCTAATTCTAATACACGCAATGACTATTCATCATTACATTTTTATATTTATGTAGCCTACACAATAATATTCTTTTACACTGTAGTTTTTAATATTTGGCATGTTTGTGTGATGCGCATCCCTGTGTGTAATAAGCAAAGTCAACGCGCACTGTGGACGCGCCCAGAGGCGCAGTTTCTACCAACGCGCTCTAACAAAAAAATATTGCGCCGTTGACTTTAGACTTTAGACCAGGTTTGAGTTGGTCTATGGCGCAGTCTATTTTCAGCTCCTTAAAATAGCAATGCGCCGGCAATGCGCCTGAACACACCTCTTTTTTAGACCAGCACGCCCTTGGGCGCTCTAACTGGGGCAAATGCATTTAATAATTTAAGGACGTGGCGCTGAACGGGAAAACGCGAACGGCGCCGGACGCAAACTAGCAAACACACTTGTGCTGCGCCTTGCGTCGCATTGCGCCGGGTGTATTATAGGGCCCTATGAGTATTTAGCACTTTCTTTTTTTCTTTTCAATTCACAGAACGGATATATTTTAAGTAAACTGAACTGTTTCATTGTTTTGAGTTTTATGAACTTATTTCTTTTAAAGCTGCTATCCGTAGCTTTAAGTTAGTTAGTTCCGTAACTGTCCTTACCTTAGCCTGATTCACAACGATAAGCTTGTAATAATGTTTTATAATTCGGGTGGTACTGGTGGGTTTTCGCAGGAAATTCAAGCATGTCGCCTTTTGTCTTTGCGACATTGCGACACGTCTGTTTACATAAAGAATGAGTCCCAGCTAGTAGTCTATTTCTCATGTGAGGCAGATCATTTATAGCCTTTTCTCAGAGCAGTTGCAATAATTAAACTTATCATATTGATGGTGGATTGTATAGTATGACAAATTAACGTTAGTGATTAGACTGTACAGAAATTGAAATCTACAGGTAATGCTAATACTCACTAAATGCACAGTCACACAATGCTGATGTTGTTAACATTAACAATTTGAGAGCAAAGTATAAAAATAATAATAAATTGCATGGTTTGACGTGATATGAGCTAAGTGATCGTTAGATTTAATCACCATTGGCAGCGCGATTTATTGTAATGCTTTTTTTCCTCAATCAGAACAAAAGTAGCAGACATGTTACCTACTTGTTCAGATGACATTTTCTGGTTCAAATTCTTATTTTGGTCATACTTCCAAGACTTCAATCTGTGATTCCGAAGTACAGTATCCACACCGATGTGGTGATTGACAGCAAACATTAGATTCATCCGTGCTGAGGAGCCGTGTCGAGGCACAACGCACGTAAAGATAATAATTCGGCAAACAACTGCAATTGCAGGTTTCAAACAAAAATGGCGACAAAGAGGCAAAATTACGGACTCCAGCTTTAATTTAGATGAACTTAAGTTTAACTGAAACTGGACTAGGATTTCTATTTCCCAGCATGTTTTGCTCACGACACTCGAAAGGGAGAGGAAATGCTAAAATTAAGTGTTATATAATACTTATTTGTGCAAGATTAATGTTTAGTGGGAGATTTAGTAGTTATTAATGTTTTGTTATGCTAATTTAGAAGAGTTTCCGATAATGTGGGTTTTTGGAGAGTTACCATCATGGTGACAAGTGGTGCATGCGGCTTGCTTTGAGAGCTAACTAAGCTAAGTTTACACTAAAAAAAAATTTCACATTAAGGTTAAATATATGAATTAGTGTACTCAAACATTTCAAGTTAAGAACAAGCCTTGGAGATTATAGGGTTTTTGTCAATTTAGTTTGGAGACTGCAGCAGTTTTGAATTGTGCTGGACGCCAACATAGAAAATTGCTGCTGGAGAAAACACATTTGTTTGACTGGACTTTTGACTCATAACTTTATAGAGCCCTTGTGACAACTTCTCAATATGGCAACTAGCCCCATTCCTCCATCCTTCAATATTTTCCACAAGGATGACTCATTTTCCTGTCGTTAGACAGTAATTCCAGTGCATTAATCTCATTGTGACCCATTACCAATTATGGACAGAAATAGACATCTTTCTTATTTCACTGTCTGTTTCACTTCTATGCAGATGTGCACAGCTGGCCCAACGGTTTAACATTGTATCTCATTGTATCAGAGTCTTTTTGCAAATGTGTGTGGTCAGCCACATGAGCACCACCACTCCCAAAACCACAATGGCCATCCACAGCTGATCATTTGACTCTTGGTATATAAGTCTATTCAAATATAATAATCTTATTTTAATACCTTCTGAGAACAAGTGAATACAGGCAGCTGTTACAATAAAAATAAAAGAACATGACATTAAATGAGAGGTTTGTGGCTTTTATTCATGCGTGTTAGCTTTATATACTGGTGTATTCATAAAAGTTAGGGTTATAGGGTGACTTTTTTCAGTTGCATGTTTATACAGTCTTTCTCTTTCTCTCTCCGGGAAAACAAAGCACACGACTCATCCTGCATATTTTAATCCAATCAAATAGTCTCAAGAATAAGAATTTCCCTTCCTCTAAAGCTGTATTCACATGGGGCGTCAGCATTAACGCTTGACGGAGGGCGTGGCTGAAGCTTGTGCTGACGCGACTGTTATAGTGATAACAGCCAATCACATTACTTTCCGGTGTTGCATGAACACAATTAGCTAGCGACTGCTCTGGAGTGTTTGCATAATGTGATCTGATTGGCTGACGCCTGCATTGACACTTGAAAAGTTGAGAAATCTTCAACTTCTGCCACTTGCAACGCAAGTGAAGCGACACAACGGAACCCACAATTCAGTTCGGCAATGCATGACATCACCCATTCAAAGTAAACGAGAAGCTTTAATGCCGACGCCCCATGTGAATCCAGCATTACATCATCTGCAATTAAGTATCAGTGTTCTCACTTTTAACTAAAAATAAAATGATTTAAAATTAGTTTTTGTTGATTTAAATTTAAAATAATATCAAAAGGTAAATATTACATGAAAAACTTGGCCTTGTCAACTAATTAAAATAAAATCAGTTGAAGATGAAGTACTAAAATTACTAAAATTTAAACTAAAATATTAAAATAACATTGGCAAGTTTCAAATACTAGGCTGTTGTTTTTAACAGAAGATTCGCCAAAGAAAATATGTCAAACCCTAACATCTGGCTTCAACAAGGAATATTTGTCAACACAGAAATGAAAACTCATTAAGCGGTTTCATGTGGTCTTTAAAGAGCTACATGTATTTATGTTTGATCTAACCCTTAAAACGTATTGATTTAGTCATATTAAATTACATGTAGGATACAGAGACAGCTGAAAGCGCACCCTGTATACTTTCTTTATTTCATAAAAACACAAGGTTTTGTTGTTATTGTGAGTGTACACAAATAAAAGTAGACCCTTTATAGTTTATAATGGTGTCTTACACTTATCTATATGGCCAAAAATGACTATGTAGAGCAATAATTGGAGCAATAATAACTGACATGATCCATGATAACATGATATTTTTAGTGATATTTGTGAATTGTCTTTCTAAATGTTTTGTTAGCATGTTGCTAATGTACTTTTAAATGTGATTAAAGTTACCATCATTTATTACTGTATTCACGGAGACAAGAGCGGTCGCAACCTATATATCGGTGCATAGTTAATGATGCCCCAAAATAGGCAGTAAAAAAAAAAAAAAAAAAAAAAAATCCAAAAGGGTATTTTGAGCTGAAACTTCAGAGACACATTCAAGGGACACCTTAGACTTATATTACATCTTTTAAAAAGAAGTTCTAGGGCACCTTTAATTTACATGTTACCACCACATGAAGCATATTTTTTTTTTCCCTGAAAAAAAGTAGCATTACAGCATGTGCTGAATTAAAATAACTAAGTGCTCTGCTATTTAGCAGCATGTACAACATTGAGAGCCATGAACCTGCTGTACAGACACAGACAGAAAATGTCTTATATCAAATCTGTACTTTTGTGTGAGAGCACGAGCGATTGGTCTCACTGCTCATATCTCGGGCTGATTCATGCTGCCTCATTGCGGGGGATTGGAAGGACAGATGGCCGCTGTGGGAGAGAGAGGAAAGAGTCTTGCGGGTGGAGGAGGATCTGTCCACCTCTCTCCCTCTCACTGCCAACACCGTCAGTCATGAAACAAAACTCCCCCCCCCCGTTCAAGCACAGCCTACATTAGAAACATTTCACCGTGAGTGACACGGGCGCGTTTGCCGCACGGGTTTGTCCATCTACTCCCACTGAGTGCACATAAAAGGATTAAGGAGTTGCGTTTTTATGTTCATTCTCAAGACAATTGAAGATGATGATTGAACTTGTGGTGACCCTGATGTGTAGAAAACGCCTCATCGTTTATTTTCTTTGCAGTTGGGCTTTACTGGCCTTGGCGTCCTATCTTAAGTGGTACAGAGACCTTTAAATAATTGTCAATCTGGCACACTGCACACTGCTTTGTGGGGCCACAGCAGTAAGTAACACTCTTTATCAAGCACCTAAAATCATGTGTCTCAGTTAATAGCCTTTAATTAGCTCTGTTATCAGAACACACTTCCCAAGAAGAAACAGGTCAAAAGATGTACCCTTAGAAAACTTTTCACAAATTTAGCTTTTGTGATAACAATTTTTATTAACAGTAAAGTCTCATTTGTTTACATAAGTTAATGTGTTAACCTAAATGATGTAACAATGAGCAATATAGTTTTACAGCATTTATTAACCTTTGTAAATGTTAGTTAGTAAAAATGTTCATGTTATTTCACTGTGCATTACCTAATGTTAACAGATACAACGTTTGAACTTGAAATGTATTCGTAAGTGCTGAGATTAATTGTTAGTTCATGTTAACAATGATAACAAATGAAACCTTAATGTATAGTGTTAACATTATTTAATAGGGATTCATCCAAATAATAAATAAATAAAAATAGATGTGTTACGGCTGGTGGTGTAGAGATGAGGCAGATAACGGCTTTCCACAAACATATAAGACTTTAATATAACCAAAGGCAGAGTACACCAAACAAGCATCTAACATAAACAGAGAACGGACCAGGAGTGAAGGGAGTGAGTGCAATATATGGGGAGTGCTGACAATAGAGTCCAGGTGCAGGTGATGAGTGACGATGAGGAGCTGACGAGGGAAGTGAGTGCAGGTGTGGAGAACAGGAGGATCTTGGGAAATGGAGTCCAGGGGAACACGGGATCTGTAACAAGATGTTTTCGTCATCATTTATACACACTTATGTTTTTCCAAACCTGAATGATTACTTATTCTGTTGGAATACAAAAAGTGATATTTTGCAGAATGTATGTGCTGCTCTTTTCCATTCAATGAAAGTGAATGGGGACTGGAGCTGACAAGTTCTGTTAACTAAAACTTAAAAAAAAAACTAACATTTTTGTTAATTGGATTAAAGCTAAAATAAAAATACAAATACTAGATGAAAAACTTAGAAGTACGGAAGAGATTAGGGCCAAACAAAAATAAAAAAAATAAAACCATCTCGAGATTAAAGTTGTTAAATTTCAAGAAAAAAACTCATTCAATTTCGAGAAAAAAAGTCGAAATAAAATGTTGAGAATAAAGTCATTAAATTACGAGAAAAAAGTCATTAGATTATGAGAACAAATTTGTTAAATTATAAGAAAAAAAGTCGTTAAATTTCGAGAAAAATGTCGAGATAAAATGTTGAGAATAAACTCATTAAATTACGAGAAAAAAGTTGTTAAATCACGAGAAAAAAGTCATTAAATTATGAGAACAAATTCATAATTTAAAGAATTTGTTCTTGTAATTTAACAACTTTTTTCTCGTAATTTAATGACTTTATTCTCAACATTTTATCTCGACTTTTTTCTCGAAATTTAACGACATTTTTCTCATAATTTAATGAATTTGTTCACGTAATTTAACAACTTTTTTCTCATAATTTAATGAGTTTATTCTCAACATTTTATCTCGACTTTTTTCTTGAAATTCAACGAGTTTTTTCTCATAATTTAATGTTTATTCTCAACATTTTATTTCGACTTTTTTCTCGAAATTTAACAACTTTAATCTCAAGATGGTTTTATTTTTTTATTATTGCTTGGCCCTAATCTTCTTCCGTATAGAAATGTTGCCTTGGAAATACGTTAACAGGAAAAAGCTAAAACTGAACTGAAACTAAAACTGAAATAAAAATAAATTAAACCTAAATGGTGATATTTAGAGTCTCCAAGTGTACTTTTTTTGGAAAGACAACTAAATTTACCTTGAAAAAAGCTTAAAAATAGAAAATACAGTTTTGTGAGAATCGTCCTTCAATCTCAGTTTAATTTGCTGGATATAGCAAATGGTGACAAAATAAACATGATAAACAAGATAAATAATGTATGCTTAATTTCACGATAAGTATGTGATTAATCATGATTAAAAATGTAATCTATTGACAGCCCTAATTAAAAAACAATGAAATTTTAATGGACTGATAAAACTTGTCACAACTCATCTTTGAAAATATACATAACTGAGAATTTTAGTGAATAATTATTTCAATTTTAGATTGTTCTTCAAACTATTGTAAGGCCCATTTTTCATTTTGGATCTTGATGGTGTCCATTTACTTTCATTTTTTGGAACAGTGTGAACATTCTTCAGAACATCTCCTTGTGTGGTCCACTGAAGAAATTATGATAGAATTTTAACAACATGACAGTCCTTTTAAGAACATGATGCGACATACTCTGATGTGCTTCACTTAACCCTTTCTATATGAGAAAAATACTGAAGTTGACATTGTAAATATGTTTTATACCTATGGGCGAACTGCCAGAATGAATCTGTTTCTCTCGCTGTTCTTCCTCCTTCATAAGCGTACCGGGTGCATTGTGGAAATCCGTTTATGTTGCCCTATCCGGTGAGTGATCTGCGGATAACTTAATTGAATAATTCTATTGAAAACGTGCCATCAGGGAATATAAGGTTTCCCTTTAAATCAGTGAACTTTAATCGGGTAAGTGGAGGCACTTCCTGTTTGGCCTGTGAGCCGTGCAGAGGCAGTGATAGGCTCTTCCTCCCACAGGGCCTGAGGCGGCCTCTCGTTTCTCACACAGGAACACGCTGCTACACACTTTAAAAACCACAGACTAAGACCTTATAATCTACCAGAACTCCAGTATTTGACACGGATCGCGATACAGGTTGTTCACTGAGACACAAAAGCAATGCTGCTCAAACACTCATTTCATGTTTTAATTATTCAATCATAGACTCTTTGAGTAATTTCCTCTTAAGTGGATAAACCAGAATGAAGCTTATGGTTGTAATTAATTTACATTCATTTATAGTTCATCTGTATGGGCTGTCATGATTATCGTAAATTCTGACCTATATTGAAACATCACGCAATCAGATGGGATGCCATATGTTCCGTTATGGATAATAAAAAACTCTGCACCAGGTGTCCCTAAAACCTGTCTCTCCTTATTAGCAGGTATAGGTGATTTAAATTTGTATGATTACATTTATTTCTTTATTTTTGGAATAGCATACATAAAAATCTCTATTATCTGTCAGATATACAGAAATCACAACTGTCTCTGTAACAGCTCTAGAATAAAAAAAGAGTGTCTGCACTTCTTTAGCATATCAGAAAAACTCTTTTCCTGTCAATCATTTTGAACATTCTATAGTCAAGTGGTGAAGGTTTGACTGCCTTTGTGAAAAAGAAGTGCACTTAACTGTATTGAATGTTCACTTAGAGTGCACATCAAATCTTAAAAGTATATTAAGAAATGTGCATGCAGATAATAAAAGATTAATGAAATAAAAGGCCACTTAAGTGTACTTAAAGAGAGTACATTTTAATGACTAAGTACACTTTTAAACATTGCACTTTGTAAAATCAAATTAAAAGTTTTACTTAAAGTACATTTGAATCATTATGTTTTAATAATCTGTTGTCATGCTTTGAAGAAGTATACTTATTTTGATATATTTATAACATGCAGCAAATTTATAGTACTTGATTATAATTTAACATGAGTATTTCTGATGTTACATTTAAAATGACAAATTAAATTAAAATTACAAATGTATAATTACTAATATATTTAATGAAATAAATTAATATAATTGAGACAATGGAAGCATTTATCATTTACCATTCTGTAGTACACTTTAATATTTCAAAGATGACAGAAGATAATTATGAAATTACATATAAAGATGTCCTACTTAAGTGGGTATATATATATATATATATATATATATATATATATATATATATATATATATATATATATATATATATATATATATATATATATATATATATATAAAAATTATTTTTTTTTTTTTCTTCATTTCATTGCAATTAAAATACAATTAAGTGTCCAAAAACATATTCAGTTTGTAATAATACTTTGAAAGTATGCTAAAGTGTACTTCTTTTTCCACATATTTGGTTAGAGTTAGCCTCTGCTGGTAGGTGTCGTAAGTACACCACCTGGTTCTAAAAAGCATACTGACAGCATACTATTCCAGGTTTTTATAGACCTCCTTGGTTCTAATTTGCTGACATTGAGCACATGGTTTTGGAAATATGTTTGTTGTTAGCAAAATGATGGAAGTTAGCAAAACATCTGAGATTTATACTACCTTTAGCTCTTCTTTAAAGGGGCTGATCAGCTTCAGCTGCTACACACTGCCTCCCAAATCATGTTATCTGCAGGAAACAGCAATAATGCCTTGCTAATGATAAATTCAATAAAAGTTAGTGCTGCTATCCCCTTTTTCCTGTACCTGCAACAGCATAAGCAGGTTTGCTAGTCTTAAAAAACTCTCAAAATACTCTCTCAAGAGGCAGTCCAAAAGAATTCCTCCACTCACTTGGGTTTATTTTCTGGTGATAGGTTTCTGTGTGACATAATTGTGTTAGTCTTTGAGACCCAAACAATGTGAATATTTGATTGTCTTTTTGTTGTACACAGGATGTGCTACGCATGTGCAGCTAAGTGTTATTGCAAGAGGCAGTTCATGTAAATAAAGCCAGAGAAAGATAGAGTCTGCAGTAATTGTGTTCTTTGAAGATCGTGAGATTATGAGACATTAAAATGTGCCGTATTCAAGTACCCTGTGTGTATGTACGCATGAAAGGTTGATGGATCTCTCTCTACCAGTTAACAGGAGCTAGCGTGCAGCGACGGGAAGCGGTGATCAATCGCAGGCAGCCTCTCAGAGTGCATTTATTAACATCTCCCTCGCAAACCAAATTAATCCAGCAGTAATGTGGATTAATGGGCCTGTGCACAAAGCCACAGACAGATTGGGCCTCCGGTGAGCGCAGCCACTGCAGTGCCGTGTATTAACTTCACACACGGCTTCCTTTGTTTCCTGTTTCTGTCGTAGTGTTAAGATCCAATTACTGTGTTTGTGTGGAGTTGAAGAGAGACAGGTGTCCTGCGAAGACAAAAGCTGAAATACTTTAGACAGCTTACTTAGGAGCGGATTCACTGTTGTTGTTATGACTCCTTAGCACTGTTTTTAGCCACAGCTAGCATTGTAGCATTTGTGTGTGTGTGTGTGTGTGTGTATGTGTGTGGTCCTAAACCTTACGTACACATTACATTTTGTCCCCACAAGGATGGTAATACCAGAAATTGTTGACTTTGTGGCGATATTTTTGGTCCCCATGAGGAAAACAGCATATAAATCATAGAAAATAATATTTTTAAAAATGTAAAAATGCAGAAAGTTTTCTGTGAGGGTTGCGTTTAGGGGTAGGTTTATGGTTAGGGGATAGAATATACAGTTTAAACAGTATAAAAATCATTATGTCTATGCAAGTCCCGACATAAAATCTATACCTAAAAAACTAAAATAGAAAGGTTCCATTTGTTAACATTAGTCAACATAAACTAACAATGAAAAATATTTCGCTAACACTTTATTTTACAGTGCCGTAGTTAGACGTTACTGTACTTACAATAGTAATAACAGTAAATTATGCATAATTACAAGTAATGAACACTAAACCAAACTAACCCTAACTGTAACTCTATAGTAAGTACTTGTAGTTAATTAATAGTACTTAGTAGTTATTTGAGTAATTACAATGTAACTACACTACTGTAAAATAAAGTGTAACCAATACTTCTATTACTCTTCTTCTAATAATCTTAGTTAATGTTAATTTCAACATTTACTAATACATTATTAAAATCAAAATTTATATCTGTTAATATTATTTAATGGTCCAAAGCTAACATGAACAAACAAAGAACAGTTAAAAAAACGTTAACAACTGTAATATATATATATATATATATATATTTATTTTTTTATTTTTTTATTTTTTTCTGATGTGTTATCATAACATTTTCTTTTGTCAAATCAACTTAGATAGTTAATGTACTTCAGATAACATAATATTTTAAGTTTCTGTTGATTAAACTCAAATTTTTAATTTCAATGAACTCAAAATGTTAAGGCAACCAGGTAACTTACTTAAGTTAAACCAAGAATTCTTTTTTTACAGTGTACCGTAACAAATGCATTTCTCATTCTTATTAAACGCTAGTTAATGCATTACCTAACATTAACTGAACTTTATTGCAGTGTTAAAAACTTTGTCTCTCTCTCTCTCTCTGATTAATTGCATGAATTGATTCAGCTTAGCATGCAATTAACTGAATTAATTTTAATTTGATTGCCAGTTAGTTATTAATAATAATTTAATTTAATACATTTTTTTCTTTGTATAAAATAATCAAACTCTGTTGTATGTCCTCATTTAGATGGTTGAATGACACTAGCTGTGCTCTCAGGTAGAGAAATACATCTATATGCTTAGTGTTTGGATTTGACAAAGATGGATCTATTTTCAAATTTTTTCACAGGATGTGTAGCTTGCGTTCAGCTTAGAGATCACACTGCTCTTATTTTAGAGCTCTAAACAAATACCCTTCCTCACTACACTTGTAGATCATTACAAACAGATATTAAACAGCATTAAACATACCAATTTTATCTCCGAAAACACAGTGTTTATACAGCATTTGAGCAATTGAGTTTCAGAAGTGTAAGACCTACAGCGACCCAAGCAGAGAGGCATGGGTTTCTATGGGACTTGCTCATTAAATGCTCATTAATGCTGCTAAATTGTGTCTGCCAAATCCAATGAAACGAGCACCGGGACGGACTTGCCGGGAAATTTTATTAATCTATTAGGGATAGCTGATATAATCCCTGTTCGCTTCCAAAATAGTTATCTGCTATTTTATGAAATGGGGTGAAATAATGGAACATGGATTAAAGGCTAATTGAGGTGTAATGCAGAGGTTGTATTTCAGATATATATATAGCCTGTGTAGAAAAAAAAAAGCCTCACATCATTAAACTAATTAATATCAATGAGCTTAAAAAAAGCGAGACTTGTAACTACACTGACAATGAATGTGTGTGTGTGTGCGTGTGTGTGTGTGTGTGTGCATTTATATATATATGGAATCTGTGATACATTTTTCATGATTCTTTGATTAATGGAAAGGTCGTTTAAATTTCTATTTATTTAAAATAGAAATATTTGTAACACACACACACGCAGAAATATGTGTAACACACAAACATATATATATATATATATATATATATATATATATATATATATATATATATATATATATATATATATATATATATATATAATATTATTGAGCCCAGACTTTTGAATGGTATGTACTCTCAGACTTCTTATTACAGACTTTTGTTTGAAGAATTTGTCACTGTTGTCTAGGAGAAGCAACTGAGATATTACAGTTATCTCATTTGTGACTTTTATTTCTGAGTGTGTGTGTGTGGTGCAAGAAGTGTTTGCGCCCATGTTGTTATATTTAAACACTTCTTTTTTGTAGGAGAGGAAACAGAAGTTTGCTTTCCGGTGCTCTCCACTCACAGACTGAGCCTCTAATTAAAGTGATTTGTGACTCATTTGCAATATTACAGGTTACAGATGGAAGTGTCTAGATCTGCCAAAGCTTCTCTCCAGCAGAGAGCCAATCACTGAACAAAGATAGAGAGAGAAGACAAAGAACTAGATTTGTATGTTTTCAAGGTGAGAGGGGTTTG